>NC_073235.2:78045000-78345000 GCF_029281585.2 Gorilla gorilla gorilla
ATTTAACAATTTGCACTAAATTAGGTGTCCCCCACATTCACCTTGCCCTGGCTACACAGCAGGTTTGGAGTGCACAAAGAAGTTTCCATCAGTCATGGAAAATGGAAAAGCGGAATTTTCTTTGCACATTTGTGAGGGTTGGTTGCCATGCAAACATATACAACCAAAAAATGAATTGAACTTTACATCTTAAATGTTAGAAAAAATTATCTTGCAGCATTCAGACTGGACATCAGTAGTTTAAGATCATTAGTACAGTACTGCATAGCCTAATCCTCCACACTGGGAAGATCGAACACTAGAACCTTGCAGAATTGGAAAGGCATCTTTTCTCTTACTCCCAGAAGGTATGTCCCCAAACCATCCTCCACTTCACTTCATTTTCTACTTCATTCCATTCATTATATACGTATTTACAGAGGTCCTTCTTAGCATCAGGCAAGGTGTTAGGTCCTGGGATAGAGAGAGGAATGAACTAGGGTCTCTGCTCAAAGAATGCAACTATTCACAGCCCTAAATACACAGGCCAAAGTCTTGGTAAACTAACAATACCTCTGAAAATCCAATCATACTTTCTTATTTGTTAGATAATTGTTATGTAATCAAATATTTAATAAGGCCCTTTGATTCTGTGTAGAGTCTGTCCGAACCCAACATTTACACTTTTGATTATTTTCTTGACAATATTCTATGGTCTATTTATTTACAGAGAAACTGCCTTCATTTATAACAGACAGAATATTTAGGTCATGCCAAGCATTTTTATTTTTTCTTCGTCTGATTACAAAAAAAGGATTGTACTGAACAGGAAATAGCTAGATAAATAATGCACTGAAACTTCTTGCAGGACAACCATTTTTGGAATTATTCAGGCTTTGCAGTGTTATATTTCAGACAATGGTGAATGAGTTCTTAGTGCCATGTTCAATAATTATTTAGATATTAATTTTTCCTTCATATTAGTGGGTGTTATCCTGCTAAATCCATACTTAACATTCTGAGTAGTTACTCCCTCATTGATGAAGACATTATTAATGATCCATTTTAATAAAGTTAATCATAATTTCCCATTCATTTTTCCCATGCTGCCTTGAAGTCACGTTAAAGCAAAGGGTGGGAAGAAAGAGGAAGGACAATGTGAAGACATGGTTTGCAAAGAACAGTGGCCTTGTCTGAGAAGGAAAAAGAGATACTGCTTTGTAAATAAAGTAAACTTTATTTACTGCTTCTCTCCTGCCTTTTCCATGTTTAAACCAAAAACCACCACTTTCAAACTTCTTTCTAGAATAATGCCAATCCTTCTATACCTCCAGCTCAGAAGACTCACAAGCGACACGGATTTTTGTGCGAGTGCAGTTATGGCCCATCATTATTAAATGTCTCTTGTTGGGCGGAAGAGGCACTTCATCACCAGCAGCCATTCATCAGCACTTGCCGAACCGCTCACATCTGACCTCAGCAGCAATAATGCCACATCAAATAGGCCAACTACCCAGTTTAGCAGCAGAGCAGAGAGCACAAGCTGGCTTCAAGATTAAGTACACTGCTGCAGGCTTCCATTCCCAGGAGCTCCTTGGGCTGATGTTGTATTGATTGAAAAACTTTACCAGTAAGTATCACAAACAATAGCCAGGTCAACAATCGGTGATGCCTGAATATGAATTCCCCATGGGGCTGCACTCTGGGCCAAGGTGCAGCTATCACGGTGTCTGAGCACAGGTTGAATAAGGTTTCCCAGGAAGGAAAGAGTGAGAACTTACAGTCTGAAATGACATTTAAGCAAGTCCATATGGGAACAGAATGAGAGACAATGATGTAATTATCTATTCCCCAGCTTCTAACTGCCTCAAAAACGTGTCATCTCTCAGTGTTTACATGTTCTCCAAGTCTTCTACTTCTGGCTTTTAATGCTTTTTGGGGTCTACTAAGCCCAATATGCAAACCCAGGTAGTGTTCAGATTAAACAAAAAAATAAATATTGCCATATAGCAATATCCATCCCATTTTCATTTGAGAAATCAGAAGAGAACTTTTTGGTATATATTCCCCTACCTTCTAAGAAAATGCTTTTAATTTTACTTCTTATCATGTGAGCACCAAATAAGAGAATGGGCATATATCTTTCAAGCATATTTTTATATACAAATTGTATTTTTTGACAAGGTAATTCTTGTGAAAATGGTCCTTATGATTGGGAGAAGTGTTTGCAGCAAGGTAATTGCACATAACATCCACTGCAGGCAGTAATATTCAGACTCGTAGAGGGGAGTGGTATAGTTCCTGGGTGCTAAAGTGTGCACACACATACATATGCATGTGTGTGCACATACACTCCCACCCATTTTATATGACCATTCTCACATTCTCATATTCCAATGCATGCAGGATGAGATGCTGCTGTGTACACAAACAGATTCTATTTTTTCGGGAAAAAGGTGATGCTATTCCCCTTTCAGTGTTTCTGCTAAAGTTTCTCTGACCTCCTTTCTCACCCACTGGAAGACAGGGTTGATCACTCTCAGCTCTGAACTCTTTCTGTCCTTTATAAACACTTTATTATTGTACTAATGGTAGTTATATGTATGCTAATCTGTCTTCCCTTTTAGACTATGAACTCCTCAAGAGAAAATATTTTATATTATTAATTTATGCCTTCCTAGGGCTCAGGGCAGTGCCCTGCACATAGTAGGTGCTCTGGAAATCTGTTCCAAACTCAACAATTGAATTGGACATGGACGATAACAGCTAGTTTTTCATCCAGTATTTAATTTATTTTTCCCCTTAAGTAGGATTTTTAAAGGCAGCAATCTGCCTACCTAAAAACAAAAAAGCCCACTACTTTACTTCTTGTCAGATATAAAGTTTAGAGGCTGGGTCTATCTGGAAAGCTCTTACTTTCCTGATTAGAACAAGCTTATTGGACATCCACTTCCCGCACTTCACCCTTGACTCTTCTTCCATCATGAGCTGAAAATGTGGGGCTGGAAGTGAAGTAACCAGCCTCAATATTATGATCTAGATAGGTAATGTCACATTATATTAAGGTTTACCAAATATCAAAAATTGTCTTAAATAAAAGATCTAAGTGGAGAATAAAAACCAAGGGCAAAAAGAGCCTTGCTTCTGAAGTTATTTTTGACACTTGCTTTTGGTGGTAAATGGCCATTCTCCACCGAGTGCCTTGACAACACTGACTATATTTTGTAGTGGCAGTTGCCAGTTGAATGACTGGCAACCTTTTCCTCTCCGGTCCTACAACCATCATATCTGTCTCATGGAGATTTATTTTATAGTCACTGAACATCATAGATCCCATTTTTGGCAATGACAGGAAGACAAACCTCAAGAGGCCCCAACTCTGGGAGATAATCTTTCTGTCATTATACCAATTCTGTTGCCCTGTGCTATGACAGGGATTGCGTATTGCCCCTCAATATCTGTACTCTCCTTTCTCCCTTTCTAGTAATAGAACACATCAAGTTTCAGCTCAGCACATGGCAGCCCATAGCTATAGGCTATATTTCTCTCTCTATATATAGAGCTAGACACTATATTTCCTATATTCCCTTGCAACTAGGTATGGCCACATGACTGTGTATTGATCAAAGCAATGTGAGCTGAAGTAATGCAGAGAAAGTCTGAGTCTTTCTATTTAAAGGAAGATGATTGACATTTGCTTCCTCTTTCCTCATTTCACTGGGCCTGACAAGTGGGTAGAGTAGTGATGAACTATCTTTGACCTTGCAAATCAGAGCAATTGCCTGCAAAAGAGATCAATAAACTATGATCTTTGGGCCAAATCGAGCCCACTGTCTGTTTTTACATGGCCTACAAGCCAAGACTGGTTTCTGCATAGGTAAATGGTTTAAAAATAAAAGGATGAATAGTTTGTGACCCATGAAAATTATACGACATTCTAATTGCAGTGTCCATAAATAAAGTTTTATTGGAACACAGCCATACTCATTCATTTACATATTGCCCATAGCTGCCTTTGTACTCCAACGGCAGAGATGAGTAGTTGCAACAGAGACCATATGGCCCACAAGAGCCTAAAATATTTACTATCTGGCACTACAGGGAAAAAAATTGCTGACTCTTACTGTAGAGTCATACTGTGGTGCGGCCACAGGATGGATGGCACCAGGGCTCTGACTTCTGAAAGGCAACTACTCCACCTCCCAGGCTGCCTAGAGGCTCAGTTTGAAGTGAGACAAAAATAAACTTCTACAGTGTTTAAAATGGTGTTATTTGGTCTCTGTTAAAGCAGCTGAACCAGACAGAATCTTGACTAATACAATTATCATAACACATTTCTTAACTATTGTCAAAGACAAGCTACAGTTGAATGGGAAGAAAAAGGAAAAACTTTCTTCAAATGAAGCAAATGCCTCATACCACTGATGTTTCCGTAACCATTTGATAGGTTATTTCTCCAAGATATGTGAGAGGGACCATTGCTCATTCTTGAGAGTCAAAAATATGATACAATGGGGCTGGTAGAAGATTATTTTAGTAGTCCCAGCATAAGGAAAATTGAAGTGGAAGACAGCTTGTCAATGAGGCCCTTTTTCTTTCAAATTTCCCACACCCCTTGATATGGTTTGGCTGTGTCCCCACCCAAATTTCATCTTGCATTGTAGCTCCCATAATTCCCATGTGTCATGGGAGGGACCTGGTGGGAGGTCAATTGAATCACGGAAGTGGGTCTTTCCCATGCTGTTCTTGTGATAGTAAATAAATCTCACAAGATCTGATGGTTTTATAAAGGGGAGTTCCCCTACACAAGCTCTCTTGCCTGCTGCCATGTAAGACGTGACTTTGCTCCTCATTTGCCTTCTGCCATGATTGTGAGGCCTCCCCAGCCATGTGGAAATGTGAGTCAATTAAACTTCTTTCCTTTATAAATTACCCAGTCTCGGGTATGTCTTTATTAGCAGCATGAGAACAGACTAATATACCTCTCCAGGAGGCAGTTGAAGTAATAAGAGCAGCAGCAGCAGCAGCAGCAATAACAACAATAATAGTAATAGATGATATTTATTGAGGCTTGCCTTGTCCAGGAAATTTTTTAAGATCTTTATATATATTAACTCTTTTAATCTTCAAATTTCCTGTATGATAGGTACTCTGGTTATCATTCTCATTTTACAGCTAAAAAAAAGAGACTCAGGGAAGGTAACTTGCTGAAGGTTACACTGTAAGCAAGTGGCAGAGCAAGTTTTTGAATCCAGGCTTACTCCAGAGTCTGTGTAAGTAATCACCTTCTATATTATTTCTAATCTTTGCATAATGTAATAAGGACCTGATTCAGGGCTTGCATATTAGCTGGAGAAGTGGAAAAGAAGGAGGAATGGAAATGCAAAGAACTCTGCAGAAAAAAAATCCCCAGACCACGATGATGGCATCAGTGTGGGCAATGAGAGAGTCTGAAAATAGTCACACTATAAAGGGTCTCGCAAGTCAGTCTAGTCTTGTGGTTTCAGACCTGGCTGAGCATCAGAATCAACCCGGGATTTATTTAAAACACAGATTCCTAGAATCCTCCATAAGATGACCAAATCAGACCTACTCAATCAACATCTCCAGGGCTAAAACACTTTTTAAAAGCCCTCCAATCTTATATCTAGCCTAACAAAAAGTTAAAGTCTGACACTACTAACTTTTGATGAAGATGTGTAACAACAGGAACTCTTATGCATTTTGGACAAAGATATAAAACAGGAGCTCTTACACACTGCTAGTGGTAGTGTAATTTGGGATAAGTACTTGGGAAAAAATTGGCACATACCCTATCATTTAGCAACTATATTTCTGCATATAAAACCAACAGAAATTCTTGCCTGTATGCACATGAAAATAAGAACAAACAAGAATGCATAAAATAGCATTTTTTTATGTTAGCAATAAAATGTAAACAAATGTCCATCAACGGGGAAAAGATAAATAAATTGTGGTATAGTCACACAATGGGCTACTACTATACATGAGTGAAAATTAGTAAACTATAGTTGTATTCAGCATGGATAAATATCACAAAATAAATATCACAAAAAAAGAACAAGTCGCAGAAGCATATGTACAATATGACTTCATTGATATATCTGTTCAAAAACAAGCAACATCAAACAGTATTTTTAAGAATATATTTATATGTAGTCAAATTGTAACAGAAAGCAAAGGAATAGTAAAATTCAGGACAATGGTTACCTTTGGAGGAAGGGTGTCCTATGTGTGAATAGTGTATGGGGACTTTAAAGATAATGTTCTATTTTTTTTAGGTGAGTGGTGAATATGCATGCATTTGTCATTTTATAAACTGGTCATATGCATTATATAGCTTGTATGTATTATGGCATTCATAATTTTTTAAATGTAAAAAAATGGTTCAAGATATAAGGTATTTTTTTCTAAATAATTTTTATTTATTTATTTATTTTTGTTATTATTATACTTTAAGTTTTAGGGTACATGTGCACAATGGGCAGGTTTGTTACATATGTATACATGTGCCATGTTGGTGTGCTGCACCCATCAACTCATCATTTAGCATTAGGTATATCTCCTAATGCTATCCCTCCCCCCTCCCCCCACCCCACAACAGTCTCCAGTGTGTGATGTTCCCCTTCCTGTGTCCATGTGTTCTCATTGTTCAGTTCCCACCTGTGAGTGAGAACATGTGGTGTTTGGTTTTTTGTCCTTGTGACAGTTTGCTGAGAATGATGGTTTCCAGCTTCATCCATGTCCCTACAAAGGACATGAACTCATCCTTTTTTATGGCTGCATAGTATTCCATGGTGTATATGTGCCACATTTTCTTAATTCAGTCTATCATTGTTGGACACTTGGGTTGGTTCCAAGTCTTTGCTATTGTGAATAGTGCCGCAAAGGTGGCAATCTTTTTTTTTTCTTTGCTTTCTTTCTTTTTTTTTTTTTTATTATACTTTAAGTTCTAGGGTACATGTGCACATTGTGCAGGTTAGTTACATATGTATACATGTGCCATGCTGGTGCGCTGCACCCACTAACTCATCATCTAGCATTAGGTATATCTCCCAATGCTATCCCTCCCCCCTCCCCCCACCCCACAACAGTCCCCAGAGTGTGATGTTCCCCTTCCTGTGTCCGTGTGATGTTCCCCTTCTTGTGTCCATGTGATCTCATTGTTCAATTCCCACCTATGAGTGAGAATATGCGGTGTTTGGTTTTTTGTTCTTGCGATAGTTTACTGAGAATGATGATTTCCAATTTCATCCATGTCCCTACAAAGGACATGAACTCATCACTTTTTATGGCTGCATAGTATTCCATGGTGTATATGTGCCACATTTTCTTAATCCAGTCTATCATTGTTGGACATTTGGGTTGGTTCCAAGTCTTTGCTGTTGTGAATAATGCCGCAATAAACATACGTGTGCATGTGTCTTTATAGCAGCATGATTTATAGTCCTTTGGGTATATACCCAGTAATGGGGTGGCTGGGTCAAATGGTATTTCCAGTTCTAGATACCTGAGGAATCGCCACACTGACTTCCACAATGGTTGAACTAGTTTACAGTCCCACCAACAGTGTAAAAGTGTTCCTATTTCTCCACATCCTCTCCAGCACCTGTTGTTTCCTGACTTTTTAATGATCGCCATTCTAACTGGTGTGAGATGGTATCTCATTGTGGTTTTGATTTGCATTTCTCTGATGGCCAGTGATGATGAGCATTTTTTCATGTGTTTTTTGGCTGCATAAATGTCTTCTTTTGAGAAGTGTCTGTTCATGTCCTTCGCCCACTTTTTGATGGGGTTGTTTGTTTTTTTCTTGTAAATTTGTTTGAGTTCACTGTAGATTCTGGATATTAGCACTTTGTCAGATGAGTAGGTTGCGAAAATTTTCTCCCATTTTGTAGGTTGCCTGTTCACTCTGATGGTAGTTTATTTTGCTGTGCAGAAGCTCTTTAGTTTAATTAGATCCCATTTGTCAATTTTGTCTTTTGTTGCCATTGCTTTTGGTGTTTTGGACATGAAGTCCTTGCCCATGCCTATGTCCTGAATGGTAATGCCTAGGTTTTCTTCTAGGGTTTTTATGGTTTTAGGTCTAACGTTTAAGTCTTTAATCCATCTTGAATTGATTTTTGTATAAGGTGTAAGGAAGGGATCCAGTTTCAGCTTTCTACATATGGCTAGCCAGTTTTCCCAGCACCATTTATTAAATAGGGAATCCTTTCCCCATTGCTTGTTTTTCTCAGGTTTGTCAAAGATCAGATAGTTGTAGATATGCGGCGTTATTTCTGAGGGCTCTGTTCTGTTCCATTGATCTATATCTCTGTTTTGGTACCAGTACCATGCTGTTTTTGTTACTGTAGCCTTGTAGTATAGTTTGAAGTCAGGTAGTGTGATGCCTCCAGCTTTGTTCTTTTGGCTTAGGATTGCCTTGGTGATGCGGGCTCTTTTTTGGTTCCATATGAACTTTAAAGTAGTTTTTTCCAATTCTGTGAAGAAAGTCATTGGTAGCTTTATGGGGATGGCATTGAATCTGTAAATTACCTTGGGCAGTATGGCCATTTTCACGATATTGATTCTTCCTACCCATGAGCATGGAATGTTCTTCCATTTGTTTGTATCCTCTTTTATTTCCTTGAGCAGTGGTTTGTAGTTCTCCTTGAAGAGGTCCTTCACATCCCTTGTAAGTTGGATTCCTAGGTATTTTGTTCTCTTTGAAGCAATTGTGAATGGGAGTTCACTCATGATTTGGCTCTCTGTTTGTCTGTTGTTGGTGTATAAGAATGCTTGTGATTTTTGTACATTGGTTTTGTATCCTGAGAATTTGCTGAAGTTGCTTATCAGCTTAAGGAGATTTTGGGCTGAGACAATGGGGTTTTCTAGATATACAATCATGTCGTCTGCAAACAGGGACAATTTGACTTCCTCTTTTCCTAATTGAATACCCTTTATTTCCTTCTCCTGCCTGATTGCCCTGGCCAGAACTTCCAACACTATGTTGAATAGGAGTGGTGAGAGAGGGCATCCCTGTCTTGTGCCAGTTTTCAAAGGGAATGCTTCCAGTTTTTGCCCATTCAGTATGATATTGGCTGTGGGTTTGTCATAGATAGCTCTTATTATTTTGAAATACGTCCCATCGATACCTAATTTATTGAGAGTTTTTAGCATGAAGCATTGTTGAATTTTGTCAAAGGCTTTTTCTGCATCTATTGAGATAATCATGTGGTTTTTGTCTTTGGCTCTGTTTAGATGCTGGATTACATTTGTTGATTTGCATATATTGAACCAGCCTTGCATCCCAGGGATGAAGCCCACTTGATCATGGTGAATAAGCTTTTTGATGTGCTGCTGGATTCGTTTTGCCAGTATTTTATTGAGGATTTTTGCATCAATGTTCACCAAGGATATTGGTCTAAAATTCTCTTTTTTTGTTGTGTCTCTGCCTGGCTTTGGTATCAGAATGATGCTGGCCTCATAAAAAGAGTTAGGGAGGATTCCCTCTTTTTCTATTGATTGGAATAGTTTCAGAAGGAATGGTACCAGTTCCTCCTTGTACCTCTGGTAGAATTCGGCTGTGAATCCATCTGGTCCTGGACTCTTTTTGGTTGGTAAGCTATTGATTATTGCCACAATTTCAGATCCTGTTATTGGTCTATTCAGAGATTCAACTTCTTCCTGGTTTAGTCTTGGGAGAGTGTAGGTGTCGAGGAATTTATCCATTTCTTCTAGATTTTCTAGTTTATTTGTGTAGAGGTGTTTGTAGTATTCTCTGATGGTAGTTTGTATTTCTGTGGGATTGGTGGTGATATCCCCTTTATCATTTTTTATTGCTTCTATTTGATTCTTCTCTCTTTTTTTCTTTATTAGTCTTGCTAGCAGTCTGTCAAGTTTGTTGATCCTTTCAAAAAACCAGCTCCTGGATTCATTAATTTTTTGAAGGGTTTTTTGTGTCTCTATTTCCTTCAGTGCTGCTCTGATCTTAGTTATTTCTTGCCTTCTGCTAGCTTTTGAATGTGTTTGCTCTTGCTTTTCTAGTTCTTTTCATTGTGATGTTAGCGTGTCAACTTTGGATGTTTCCTGCTTTCTCTTGTGGGCATTTAGTGCTATAAATTTCCCTCTATACACCGCTTTGAATGCATCCCAGAGATTCTTGTACGTTGTGTCTTTGTTCTCGTTAGTTTCAAAGAACATCTTTATTTCTGCCTTCATTTCATTATGTACGCAGTAGTCATTCAGGAGCAGGTTGTTCAGTTTCCATGTAGTTGTGCGGTTTTGAGTGAGATTCTTAATCCTGAGTTCTAGTTTGATTGCACTGTGGTCTGAGATATAGTTTGTTATAATTTCTGTTCTTTTACATTTGCTGAGGAGAGCTTTACTTCCAAGTATGTGGTCAATTTTGGAATAGGTGTGGTGTGGTGCTGAAAAAAATGTATATTCTGTTGATTTGGGGTGGAGAGTTCTGTAGATGTCTGTTAGGTCTGCTTGGTGCAGAGCTGAGTTCAATTCCTGGGTATCCTTGTTGACTTTCTGTCTCGTTGATCTGTCTAATGTTGACAGTGGGGTGTTAAAGTCTCCCATTATTAATGTGTGGGAGTCTAAGTCTCTTTGTAAGTCACTCAGGACTTGCTTTATGAATCTGGGTGCTCCTGTATTGGGTGCATATATATTTAGGATAGTTAGCTCTTCTTGTTGAATTGATCCCTTTACCATTATATAATGGCCTTCTTTGTCTCTTTTTATCTTTGTTAGTTTAAAGTCTGTTTCATCAGAGACTAGGATTGCAACCCCTGCCTTTTTTTGTTTTCCATTTGCTTGGTAGATCTTCCTCCATCCTTTTATTTTGAGCCTATGTGTGTCTCTGCACATGAGATGGGTTTCCTGAATACAGCACACTGATGGGTCTTGACTCTTTATCCAATTTGCCAGTCTGTGTCTTTTAATTGGAGCATTTAATCCATTTACATTTAAAGTTAATATTGTTATGTGTGAATTTGATCCTGTCATTATGATGCTAGCTGGTTATTTTGCTCGTTTGTTGATGCAGTTTCTTCCTAGTCTCGATGGTCTTTACATTTTGGCATGATTTTGCAGCGGCTGGTACCGGTTGCTCCTTTCCATGTTTAGCGCTTCCTTCAGGAGCTCTTTTAGGGCAAGCCTGGTGGTGACAAAATCTCTCAGCATTTGCTTGTCTGTAAAGTATTTTATTTCTCCTTCACTTATGAAGCTTAGTTTGGCTGGATATGAAATTCTGGGTTGAAAATTCTTTTCTTTAAGAATGTTGAATATTGGCCCCCACTCTCTTCTGGCTTGTAGGGTTTCTGCCGAGAGATCCGCTGTTAGTCTGATGGGCTTCCCTTTGTGGGTAACCCGACCTTTCTCTCTGGCTGCCCTTAACATTTTTTCCTTCATTTCAACTTTGGTGAATCTGACAATTATGTGTCTTGGAGTTGCTCTTCTTGAGGAGTATCTTTGTGGCGTTCTCTGTATTTCCTGAATCTGAACGTTGGCCTGCCTTGCTAGATTGGGGAAGTTCTCCTGGATAATATCCTGCAGAGTGTTTTCCAACTTGGTTCCATTCTCCCATCACTTTCAGGTACACCAATCAGACGTAGATTTGGTGTTTTCACATAGTCCCATATTTCTTGGAGGCTTTGCTCATTTCTTTTTATTCTTTTTTCTCTAAACTTCCCTTCTCACTTCATTTCATTCATTTCATCTTCCATCACTGATACCCTTTCTTCCAGTTGATCGCATCGGCTCCTGAGGCTTCTGCATTCTTCACGTAGTTCTCGGGCCTTGGTTCTCAGCTCCATCAGCTCCTTTAAGCACTTCTCTGTATTGGTTATTCTAGTTATACATTCTTCTAAATTTTTTTCAAAGTTTTCAACTTCTTTGCCTTTGGTTTGAATGTCCTCCCGTAGCTCAGAGTAATTTGATCGTCTGCAGCCTTCTTCTCTCAGCTCGTCAAAGTCATTCTCCATCCAGCTTTGTTCCGTTGCTGGTGAGGAACTGCGTTCTTTTGGAGGAGGAGAGGCACTCTGCTTTTTAGAGTTTCCCGTTTTTCTGTTCTGTTTTTTCCCCATTTTTGTGGTTTTATCTACTTTTGGTCTTTGATGATGGTGATGTACAGATGGGTTTTTGGTGTGGATGTCCTTTCTGTTTGTTAGTTTTCCTTCTAACAGACAGGACCCTCAGCTGCAGGTCTGTTGGAATACCCTGCCGTGTGAGGTGTCAGTGTGCCCCTGCTGGGGGGTGCCTCCCAGTTAGGCTGCTTGGGGGTCAAGGGTCAGGGGTCAGGGACCCAGTTGAGGAGGCAGTCTGCCCGTTCTCAGATCTCCAGCTGCGTGCGGGGAGAACCACTGCTCTCTTCAAAGCTGTCAGACAGGGACATTTAAGTCTGCAAAGGTTACTGCTGTCTTTTTGTTTGTCTGTGCCCTGCCCCCAGAGGAGCCTACAGAGGCAGGCAGGCCTCCTTGAGCTGTGGTGGGCTCCACCCAGTTCGAGCTTCCCGGCTGCTTTGTTTACCTAATCAAGCCTGGGCAATGGCGGGCGCCCCTCCCCCAGCCTCGCTGCCGCCTTGCAGTTTGATCTCAGACTGCTGTGCTAGCAATCAGCGAGACTCCGTGGGCGTAGGACCCTCCGAGCCAGGTGTGGGATATAATCTCGTGGTTCGCCATTTTTTAAGCCCGTCGGAAAAGCGCAGTATTCGGGTGGGAGTGACTGGATTTTCCAGGTGCCGTCCGTCACCCCTTTTTTTGACTCGGAAAGGGAACTCCCTGACCCTTTGCGCTTCCCAAGTGAGGCAATGCCTCGCCCTGCTTCGGCTCGCGCACGGTGCGCGCACCCACTGACCTGCGCCCACTGTCTGGCGCTCCCTAGTGAGATGAACCCTGTACCTCAGATGGAAATGCAGAAATCACCCGTCTTCTGCGTTGCTCACGCTGGGAGCTGTAGACCAGAGCTGTTCCTATTCGGCCATCTTGGCTCCTAAGATATAAGGTATTTAATTCTACTTTTTTTGGTAGGAAAACATGAAAAATCTGAAATTATATCAATGGGGGACTGGTTAAATACATTATGATAAACCCATATGATAAAATAACATGTAGCTCTTAAAAGGAATATGTATAATCTCTGTAGATTGATCTGAAGGAATGTCAATAATAAGAGAGAAAGAGCAAGTTACAGAAAAATGTTTAATATTATTCCATTTTAATAAACAACCACAACAGAATGACCAAATGAATATCTATATATTCAAATATGTTTGTATGAGCATGAAAAAAATTATGGAGAGATATACGCTGAAGAAGTGGTTGCCAATTCACTTCTCCTTCAACCATTCTCTCTTTCTTGTTTAGAATTGTAATTACTGGGATGGGCGCGGTGGCTCACGCCTGTAATCCCAGCACTTTGGGAGGCCGAGGTGGAAGGATCACGAGGTCAGGAGTTCAAGACCAGCCTGTCCAAGATGGTGAAAGCCCATCTCTACTAAAAATACAAAAATATTAGCCAGGTGTGGTGGCAGGCGCCTGCAATCCCAGCTACTCAGGAGACTGAGGCAGGAGAACCGTTTGAACCCAGGCAGCAGAGGTTGCAGTGAGCTGAGATAGCACAACTGCACTCCAGCCTGGGCGACAAAACAAGACTCTGTCTCAAAAAAAAAAAAAAAGAATTGTAATTACTTTTTAATCTCTACACAGTGCCACCCATAATAAAAGACTATGTTTCCCAGCCTCCCTTGCCATGGGTGTGGCCACGTGATTCAGTGTCAGCCAATAAGGTATAGACAAAATTGTGTACTTAAAGGGAGACATTCTTTTTATTTCCTCTGCCTTTCCTCCTCCTTCTGGCCTGCAATGTGTTTCTGTTGGCTTAAGTTCCAACAGCCAATTTTGGATCATGAGGTGACTTTGAGGATGGCAGCCATGAACTAGGATAGTGGATAGATGGATAGCCATGAACTAGGATAATGTAAAGACAGAATCCTGAGTCCCTTATGACACCGTGGAGCCATTATACCTGTCCTGTTATTACACGGGAACATCTGGACATCTTTTAGGTGTGGAAGAAATAAGCTTGTATTGTGTTTAAGTCATTGTTGTCTGGTATATTTCAATTATATGCAACTAAGCCTAATCCTAACTGATACAAATGCCAAATTTAACATTGGTCATCTCAGGAGAGTGAGACTGGAAGCAAGTATGGTGAAAAAGGAACTAATTTTTTTCTTTATGTTTTCTGATTCTTTTGTTTTGTTTTTAAAAATAAGTACAAATTACCCTTATAATTTAAAGAATGTATAAACAACTTTACACAATTTAAAAAGGCCTTGCAAATGCACATCATGTGATTGATATTAGGTTTGGGAACCTTCGCTCTCATTTTACAGATTAGAAAACTGAGGCCTAAAATATGAACTCACTGTTCATTCAGTGAGTCAGAAGTGGGATTAGAACTGGAAGCCAAATCCTTGAACTCCCAGTCCAGTGCTCTTCCTCTCATATCATAACAGAAAATATTTTTAAATATGAGGCCTTGAGAAATCCTGTGGTTGGCAGAAACAAAGTAGAAATAGCCAGGTTTGTGATAGGTTTCAGGCTTGCCTGTGATATCCAAGTGGCTTATTCAAAAGAGGTAAAAAGCAGGTTTGAATCTAGATGAACTAACAGTTTTGTTCTAGAACCTTTTCTATGTAAGACTTGGTATTGTTTTAAGTAACTAAAAGCTGTCTAGTAATTTAGATATGTGACAAGCTTCAAATTAGAAATCTTTTGTTTTCAGACTTATTTGTCGCTGAAACAATATTAACATTCCAGCCAAAACCTGAAATGAGGACTTACTGCACTCTTCACTAAAGGAATATTTTATTATTTTATTTTATTTATTTTATTTTCAACTCTTAATTTAGATTCAGAGGGTACATGTGCAGGTTTGTTACATGGGTATATTGCATGATGCTGAGATTTGGGGTATGAAACGGAGCATGATACACAACAGTTAGTTCTTCAATCCTTTCCTCGCTCTCTCTCTTCCCACCTAGTAGTCCCTAGTGTCTATTGTTGCCATTGTTATGCCCATGAGTATCTAGATTTAGCTCTCACTTATAAGTGAGAACACACAGTATTTGGTTTTCTGTTCCTGCGTTAATTTGCTTAGGATAATGGCCTATGGCTGCATCCATGTTGCTGCAAAAAATAGGATTTTGTTCTTTTTATGGCTGTGTAGTATTCTTTGGTGTATATGTATCACATTTTCTTTACCCAGTCCACCACTGATGGTCACCTAGGGTTCATTCTATGTCTTTTTTATTGTGAATAGTGCTTTGAAGAACATGTGAGTGCGTGTGACTCTTTGGTCAATGATTTATTTTCTTTTGGATATGTACCCAGTAAGGTAGTTCTGTTTTAAGTTATTTGAGAAATCCCCAAATGGCTTTCCACAGTGGCTGAACTAATTTACATTCACACTAACAGTGTATAAGCCTTCCCTTTTTTCTGCAGCCTCACCAACATCTGTTGGTTTTTGGCTTTTTAATAATAAGCATTTTTACTGGTGTGAGATGGTATCTTGTGGTTTTGATTTGCATTTCTCCAATAATTAGTGACGTGGAGCATTTTTATATATGTCTGTTAGTCACTTGTATATCTTCTTTTGAGAAGTGTCTGTTCACATCTTGCTCACTTTTTTATGAAGCTATTTGTTTTTTGCTTGTTGAATTGTTTAAGTTCTGTATAGATTCTGAATATTAGGCCTTTTTCAGATGCATAGTTTGCAAATATTTTCTCCAATTTGTTTAGGTTGTCTGTTTACTCTGTTGATAGTTTCTTTTGGTGTGAAAGTCTTTAGTTTAATTAGATCCTACTTACTGAATTTTTGTTTTTGTTGCAATTGCTTTTGAGGGCTTAATCATAAATTCTTTTCCAAGGCCAACATCCAGAGTGGTGTTTCCTAGGTTTTCTTCTAGCATTCTTGTAGTTTGAGGTCTTACATTTAAATCTGTAATCCATCTTGAGTTAAATTTTGTATATACTGAAAGGTAGGAGTTCAGTTTCATTCTTAGGCATATGGCTAGCCAGCTATCACAGCAACATTTATTAAATAGGGAGTTCTTTCTCCATTGTTTATTTTTGTTGACTTTGTCACAGATTAGATGGCTGTAGGTGTGCACCTTTATTTCTGGGTTCTTTATTCTGTTCCATTGGTCTATGTGTCTGTTTTTGTACCAGTACCATGCTATTTTGGTTACTGTATTTTTTTTTTTTTTTTTTTTTAAGAGAGAGTCTCACTCTGTCACCCAGGCTGGAGTGCAGTGGCACAATCTCGGCTCACTGCAACCTCCACCTCCTGGGTTCAAGCAATTCTCTGCCTCAGCCTTCCGAGTAGCTGGGATTACAGACGCCCGCCACCATGCCCGGCTAATTTTTTTGTATTTTTAGTAGAGATGGGGTTTCATCATCTTGGCCAGACTTGTCTTGAACTCCTGACCTCATGATCCACCCGCCTCGGCCTCCGAAAGTGCTGGGATTATAGGCGTGAGCCACTGTGCCTGGCCTACTATATTCTTATAGCATAGTTTGAAGTCAGGTGATGCCTCCCAGCTTTCTTCTTTTTGCTTAGGATTGCTTTGGGTATTTGGGCTCTTTTTTGGTTCCTTATGAATTTTTGAATAGCTTTTTCCAATTCTGTGAAAAATGACATTGGTACTTAGAAACAGCATTGAATCTGTAGGTGTTGTGGGTGGTAGGGCCATTTTAACTATATGTTTCTTCCAATCCACGAGCATGGAATATTTTTGCATTTGTTTGTGTCATCTATGATTTCTTTTAGCAGTGTTTTGTAGTTCTTGACTAAAGGAATTTTTACGTTCTTAAATATGAACATACAGATAAAATTAGACATCTAAACAGTAGGATATAAATTAAACATCTAAACAGTAGGCTATAAATTAAATATAAATTAAACAGAAGGTTTTTTTTTAAGCACTTAAAAAAGAAAATGCAGTCTTCTCTCTTTCCCTAAAATAGAAGTTGGCTTAGGGTCATAATTTTTAACCATGACTTCCTACACATTTCTAAAGTTTTATTTTGTTCTCAGTAGATTTTAGCTTTCATAATATGATTCTTGTAATGTTCTTTTGTTCAACCATAGAAACTTAAGAAAAAGGTAAGACTATTTGAAGATTAAAATATAAAAATAAAGATAAAAATTATTTGAGTTCATTCAAATTCATTGCCTTTAATCACATGTTAATTACTATTTCCTACTGTGAACAAATGGATGGTCAGACTTCAACACTACACTACTTCTTTACTAATTCAGCCATCTCTGATTGTCATGCCTCTTGTACATTTTTATCATAGAATGGATAAAAGGTTGTGTAGAAACTCTTCAGCACTTTTTCACATCTTCAGCTCAAAATATATAAATAAAAGATAGGTTTATTTCCTAAATAAAAAATAATTCCTAAAACTTTTCCTAAGTTTTGCTTTCATATACAAAGATGCCAAGAATTGCATATGCATCATTACAAACTGTTTTTAATTGTCACTTTGTTGAAATCGAGCCCTCCTCATCTACTATCATGAAGAAAGAGCTCGCTTCATTATTTATTTTCTATCATTCTGGAAAATGGAACTAGCTAAACTTCATTGTTACCAATGCAAGATCAATATCATGTATTCTATAGAGTTAAAAAAAGTACTGTACTTATAATTCTTCTTATTTTCTCTAAAATGTAATCAGCTTCTTAATAAACTAAGAAGCTTGGACCATAAAGATCTGAGTGTTTGGTGACACTTCAACATTTCAGGGAACACGTGTTGCTAATGGCCTTTCTACTCATCTCCGTTCACTCACATGCATACCTGTGGACAGAGCACATATCAAATCTGAGTACCAAACACCAGAGCCAATTTATAGCAGGTGATAAGGAAGCAGCCTCACCTCTAGGAGCAGTTCATTTTTCAGTGCAAAGGCAAAGTGTTTAGTAGGTATTTTATAGGTCATATATCCAATACACCATAAGACATCTGTAGTTGCTCAAACTAAAAGTCCTTCACTAGAGATGAATTCACATTGTGTGTATGTGTGTGTGTGCATGTGTATGTGCACAAAAGAGTTCTCAGCAGAATCTTCTTTGGGAATTTTACAGGAAATTGTTTTGGTGGCTAGCTTTGCACACACTATGTGATGTTCATGGGAGCAACATACTAGCTGTTTTTGGTGCTGAGTTCTGGCCCAAACGTGTAACCTGTGTGATCTTGTCCCGTTCTCTTCACCTCTCTGGCCTCGAGTTTCTCACGTTTCGAATTGGAATGGCAACACATCCTTCACATAGCTCATAGGATTGTTTGGCACTCCAAATAAATGTGATCAAGTCCTCTAAAAATTAGATAGCACTATGAAATCTGATGTGCTCTTATCACTCCTTCTTCAAGGGCAGACTTAGCAAGAGAAAGTAAACTCCTTGTCCATTGCTCGACAAGATCACCATATAACTATTTCAGAGTAATCTCTTAAGCAAGGAGGGTGAGTCATAAAACAAAAGGTTTTCATTAAATCATATTTGGGAAAATAAAACAGGCCCATAATTTTATAGCCTCCCTCTGTGCCAAAGACACTGTTTCCACAGACAGCAGAAAAGAATGAAAAGAATGTGAGTGGCCCTGGCAAGCCTTGGTCACCATCCCAACAGGCCCTGAGAGGCTGTCCCAGACCCTGGGTGGAATGTGTCACTGCTCTCCCTAGCCCACGTAGTGAATCGCCACATTGTAAAGTGTTCAACAGTTTTTACATTAATAAAATAAAAATTAAGTTTCCTGGGCTTGTATGGTTTATCACAGTAAGTCTGTGTTAATATTTCCTAATCATAGTGACCTCAGCCTGCCAGAATGCACAGGCCCCTAATCCTCACTGTAATGTTTTCTCATTAGCTACGCAGCATTGCCACACCAGTGGCAGCGACCAAGCACCGCCTCAGGCACCACTGGAATTAATTACTTAGAAGAAACACTGCTGTTTTGAATTGTCATCTTGAATTTATCACTTGCCACTTAATGTAACTCATCTGACCTAATACTTCCATTGTGTCACCAGAGGCCTTGGCATGGGTTTCACCAGGGTAATAGCAGTGGGGTTCTGTATACCTAATGTGGCTGAGACGCCAAACACACAGCTGCTGGAGGCCTGGTTAAAATCCTACCCTGGAGGCGATGCATGCTAACAATGCCCCTAGCAAATTGCAGATTACCCATACGTCATGTTCCATCTGAAGCCAAGAGTGATTCAAAGGTAGGCCCAATACATCTCATTTCTGCTGCTTGGAGAAGATAATCTTTCATTTCTTTGGATGTAACAGCCCTCCCCATTTGTTTCTCTCTTGCTTTGCTTTTGAACATAATGAAACTGGCTATTCATGTATGGAAGGAAAAGTGGCTCTGGGGGGACCTGCAGTGCTAGGTCTGAGGCCTTTTTCTTATAAATTCTGAAGAAATTGCTCATTAAATTACTCACACAAAGAAATACAATTTCACCATAGGCTATGTTACCCCAGGAATTGGGACAAAATTGTAACCCAAGTTGGAATCTGTGCTGTACTTTTGCAGGGCTACATTTTGTCCTGCACTTATGAGGTTGATTCTGCATTAGCTATTGAAAAATGCACATTTAATAAGGGAATTCATGATTTGGTTATTTTCATTAAGCCTGAGAAATTATTTCAGTATGAAAAACAAGCTTTGACACACGCTCTGAACAATAGTCTAATCAAATTTTTCATCTAAGAAAACCACGCACTTGAAACTAACATTTTTCAAATTTTCTGCCCGTTTTGGATTTACCCAAATGTAATTATTTCCATTGAAAATTTAGTCTTCTAGTTCTGTTATAGCTTTTATTTCAAAACATGATATATACATGCATGCATGCAGTATGTGCATACGTACGTTTAAATGCGTAGCTTCTAGAAGCTTATAGACATAATACCATAATGTAAGACCAAAGCATGAAAATCCTACTGATGAGATAATAAATAAAATAGATTTACTTTAATAATGACAATTCCCAATGTATTTCATAGATAAAAACATTTCCTTTGGTTACCACACTCTATACCATGCATAGTAAACTTTGGGAGATGTATAATGCAATATAAACATTAATAGTTACACAATTGTGTTGTTTTATAAAGACTATTTATAGAGAAAATACAAAATGCCTCCCCATAGTATACTTAGACCTAAGCCACCATAATCTTCCTGCTCATACAGCAGGAAATCTAATACACCAGTTCAATAAACCTGTAGGAAACAAAGGTTTTATGTAGCATTAAGTGTCACAATATTAAAATGCCCATATTACTTTCAATTGCTCTTATAAGCCTCTTTTTAACAATCCAGAAAGTTGAATGCCATTATGAGAAGACTATTGTCTTATGTAGTAAAGGACAAAGAAGGTGAAATAAAAACATTACTCCTTTACCTGTGTTTATCTCTGATCTTAATAGCATTGGTGTTTTTACACAAAAGGCTCTCTTCTTCAAACTCTCCTATTTCATACCTTTTTGTGTTGTTAGATTATGTTCTGTCAAAGGTGACATAACATTTAAAAGGGTGTCAAAAAGCCTTTACTGTAATGGCAGATCAGCCACATAACATCTTTGGGGGTAGGTTTCCTTTCCTGTAAATGTAGTATTGTGTGCTATGAGCTCTTGAGACTATAATTAGAAACCGTAAAGCTCTTTCAAAGTACCAAGTCCTTCATTCCAGGAATGCTCATTACAAATGGTAATATAGCAACAACAAAGATCACCACCCTCAGAAGTGTAAGTTTCCCCCAAACAGAGACAGTCGTTTTTGTGAGTTTTGCAGAGTGTCTAGCACTCTGTAGCTGCCTAATTAATACCTAATGACAATGATGAACCACTTGTGATATTCAGCTAACTAATTGGGGTCTTATAGTATCCTGAAAGTTTCAACTTAATGGCCATTAAAATATAGTATCTTGTATTTTCTATTACACCTGCCAACTCCCCAAACTTTCTGCAAACAGAAATTCATTAACTGAAATTCTTTAATGAAATATTAATAGTACAAAAGCACATTTTGAAGACTTACGAAATACCCAGGGTCTTTTTGCTTAGGATTGTCTTGGCTATACGGGCTCTTTTTTGGTTCCATATGAAATTTAAAGTAGTTCTTTCTAATTCTGTGAAGAAAGTCAATGGTAGCTTGATGGGAATGGCATTGAATCTATAAATTAATTTGGGCAGTATGGCCATTTTCACAATAATCATTCTTCCTATCTATGAGCATGGAATGTTTTTCCATTTGTTTGTGTCCTCTCTTGTTTCCTTGAGCAGTGGTTAGTAGTTCTCCTTGAAGAGGTCCTTCACATCCCTTGTAAGTTGTATCCAAAGCTGGAGGCATCACACTACCTGACTTCAAACTATACTACAAGTCTACAGTAACCAAAACCGCATGGTACTGGTTCTAAAACAGATATATAGACCAATGGAACAGAACAGAGGCCTCAGAAATAACACCACATATCTACAACCACCTGATCTTTGACAAACCTGACAAAAATAAGCAATGGGGAAAGAATTCCCTATTTAATAAATGGCGTTGGGAAAACTGGCTAGCCATATGCAGAAAACTGAAACTGGACCCCTTCCTTACACCTTATAAAAAATTAACTTAAGATGGATTAAAGATTTATACGTAAGACCTAAAGCCATAAAAAGCACAGAAGAAAACCTAGGCAATATCATTCAGGACATAGGCATGGTCAAAGACTTGACGACTAAAACAACAAAAGCAATGGAAACAAAAGCCAAAATTGACAAATGGGATCTAATTAAGCTAAAGAGCTTCTGCACAGCAAAAGAAACTGTCATCAGAGTGAACAGGCAACTTACAGAATGGGAGAAAATTTTTGCAATCTATCCATCTGACAAAGGGCTAATATCCAGCATCTACAAGGAACTTAAATTTACAAGAAAAAAACAACCCCATCAAAAAGTGGGTGAAGGATATGAACAGACACTCCTCAAAAGAAGACATTTATGTGGCCAACAAACATATGAAAAAAAAGATCATCACTGGTCATTAGAGAACTGCAAATCAAAACCACAATGAGATACCATCTCATGCCAGTTAGAATGGCAATCATTAAAAAGTCAGGAAACAACAGATGCTGGAGATGTGAAGAAATAGAAATGCTTTTACACTGTTAGTGGGAGTGTAAATTAGTTCAACCATTGTGGAAAACAGTGTGGAGATTCCTCAAGGATCTAGAACTAGAAACACCATTTGACCCAGCAATCCCATTACTGGGTATATACCCAAAGGATTATAAATCATTCTACTATAAAGTCACATGCACATGTATGTTTATTGCAGCACTATTCACAATAGCAAAGACTTGAAACCAACCCAAATGTCCATCAATGATAGACTGGATAAAGAAAATGTGGCCCATATACACCATGGAATACTATGCAGCCATAAAAAGGAATGAGTTCATGTCCTTTGCAGGGACATGGATGAAGCAGGAAACCATCATTCTCAGCAAACTAACACAAGAACAGAAAGCCAAACACTGCATGTTCTCACTCATAAGTGGGAGTTGAACAATGAGAACATATGGGCACAGGGAGGGGAACATCACACACCAGGGCCTGTCAGGGGTGGGGAGCAAGGGGAGGGATAGCATTAGGAGAAATACCTAATGTAGATGACGGGTTGATGAGTACAGCAAACCACAATGGCACGTGTATACCTATGTAACAAACCTGCACGTTCTGCACATGTATCCCAGAACTTAAAGTATTTAAAAAAAGAAAAGAAAAGAAATACCCAGGGTAAATTTAAGCAAAATTGTCTTTTAAGTGTCTTTAAGCGAAAATCCCTCCCTTTTTATTGCTTGGGCAAGCTCAGTCAAGGGAGCCTAACAATTGTGAACTGGAGTTAGTGGATCCAAATCCACTGGGCTGCCTTTTGCATTGCTCAATGTGAGGGTGAGCCGAAAGTATTTTTAATAAACATACAACCTCTCAAGGTTGGGTGAACTATCAGACTATAGATACTTTATGATATTCACACATAAAGAAGCATAATGTTGTAACACATAGAGGACTGGGGTAGTTTGCATCCAGGTTTTGGCAATATTCTTCTTCCCCTGGGCAAATAGTCCAAAGAGGGCATTGGTCTATGGGGAGCCCTTGCTGCAATCTCTTACAGTAAACCATGTAAGCTGGATTATCTTTTTTCCACCCTTCTGGAATATCCAAACTGTTAACTCATGGTCCCACACCCATATAAACCCTCTTCAGGAAGGCCTCAATGCAGAAGCTCTGTGAAATCTTTTGCTAATCTTTAGATATTTTTAAATGACTTAAAATGAAATGTTTTAAAATCCTGACTGTTAGCATTAAAAATATACCAGTGCATGCTGGGAATCGATGACATTTAGTGCTGCTGCCTTGTAAAAAACCAAATCCTAAATGGTTCGTCATAATGTTATTGGCAGATGTGGTTTTATACTTTTAAATTCCTTGGAGCTGCTGAAAAAAAAAAAAAGAACATATAGATATGCCTATGCAGATGAAATGACATCATAAAATCCAGTTACCTGACTGTAAAGTAAGGGGACTCTCTGTGGCTGAATTGCTTGTTATTGAAAAAGAGAACCAAAGCAAAGGAGAAAGCGCATCATTTGCAATTGAATGTTTTCAATTACTTTTTATCGTTCTCGGGCATTCTCATCACAACATATATTTTGGGATGAAAGATTATTTTACATTCTAAATGAAAGCAATGCACATGCAACATTTACTTTGCAAATGGAGACCCTGCTGCCTCTCGCCACTCTACTAAAATATGGCAAATTTATACACAGTTACGTAAATGATTTTTTGGGTCAAATTTTTCCCTTTCATCTTAATGTCTAATTTTGTCACAATTAATTGTGTTAACCACATCATGCATGGACTGAATACTCCTATGTAACACTTGTCACATTGGAATTTAACATCAAATATACTCAGTTTCCTTCTGAACTGGCAATACAATTGTAGGAGATTCACATTTTTCATTTGTTTTTAAAAAAAGACAACTGCGAAACAATCGTACGTTGTAGCTTAAGGACCAAAGACAAAGAAGCTTTGCCTTCTAATGGAAACTGCAATCGCATCGTAAACAACCCTAATGTAAATAATTGTTCCAACTGGAACTTGCTAGGGCAGGAATTAGGCACTGAGGGACACAGCTCAGGCTGTTTGGCATGAGGGTTACTGAGCACATATCCCTGAGCATACACCTTTGCCTTGTCCTGGTCTCTAAGGAACAGCATAGACCCCCCTCCACCTCCCACCTTGCCCCCTTGATTCATTTGTAATTTCTTATTTGGCAATAGGAAGAGGGAAATTTCAAACAAAATATTTTTCACCACCTGGAAAACAATCTACCTGAAAGCAGATTCCTAGTGCTCATTACTGCGAGGCTGGGCTCATCGCAGCCATTGTCATGCAAGCACAGTTGTAAGTAATAATGTGGCCTTTAATGACGGAATGATGGACCTGCCAAACACTTGCTCCTGCCATGGACTGCTTGCATTTCCCTGCTGGAGAGCACAGAGATGCCCATCTGGGAGTTATTAACATATCCTCGTCAATTCAGAACCGACTTTAACATAATCCATATTTGTTGGAGAAAGTCCAACATCAGCTTGAGAACAGCAGTCACGTGCCTCAATGACACATTTCAAACAGCACACACCGAGCATGCTTGGGCAGCTAAGCAATTCAGAAATGCAAATAGCTGAAGCACTCTTCTGACTAGATAAAAAGGACAAATCCCTTTTGGCAAGAGACTGGATAGCCTCTTAATGTTGCAGGAAAACAACCAAACTGGGAAAGGTACAAATTCCAGAAGCATCAGTTTGGGTTTGGTGAGTCACCAGGAAGGCATCTCTTTTTTGGTTTATTCCAATCATGTTGGTACAATCAATCTCGGGTCGAACTTTGGACTTCAGCTGTTGTCAGGCAGAGCTGTTTGTCTGGGATTCAGGAATACAGATGCTCTTAAACCAACAATGTTGCACGTTGTACGCTTGCTTGTTGACATATGTACAGTATAAGCACACATCTCTCCCTTTAAAACACAACAAAGAGCTATCAGTTCCAATTCAACATCATCTTGGTTCTCGTTCTGAATGGGTTACCTAATGTGAATAAATCTGTGGAAAAAGCTAGATTGGTTATGTTCCTTAATATGAGTCCTCATAAAATTAATTTGTATCAAAATATCATGTAAAGTCTGTGGAAGTTATCTCCAAATTAGGCACTGGTTTTTGTGAGTATAGAATATGTGCCTGGATACTTTTTGAATTATTTTAACATGCTGAAAATACATTTCATCAACTAAATGCCTTTGGTTGATAGATACTATTGGTGTTATCTGTACCTTGTAGTGAAATAAATTAAGAAATAAGGGGTAAAAAGCACTTCCTTGAGGCCACCACCCATTTCTATTGAGGTGGATTTTGGTAAAATTGCAATAAAATCCTATTTCAGATTACGTAAACCAAAGCCAAATGCAAATTCTTCCTTCAAATATTTAAATAGATGCACAGGGCTAGATCACTAGATAATAGCATTGTACCACTATTAGATTTTCTTCATTTGATAATCATGTTGTGGTTATGCAAGAGAATGTTTTTGTTCTTAAGAAATACATGTTGAAAGTATTTAGGAATAAGGGGTTATGATATCTGCAATGTTCTCAAATAGTTCAGCAAGATAAAAATAATGAAAATACATACACAAAGAGAAGACAAATGTGGCAAAATGTTTACAACTGATCAACATAGGCAAGGGCTGTATGTGTGTTCCTTGTGCCATTGTGGCAATTTTCTAGTAGGTTTGAAATTTTTCAAAATAAAAAATCAGAAATAAAATCAATTAGACTCACAGCTAATAATATGGACTTCTTAAAAATAAAATTCACTGTTTGGAAACCTTCTCTTATTCACTGTTCTTTGCTTAATGATAACATTTTCTTTATGTTCTTTACTTAATGATAACATTCTTAATAAGGTGGGGAATGACCTGGAAGAAGAGGAAGACAGGAAGTGACAAATAGCTTACTGAGGGACAGGAAAATGAGGCAGAGAGACAAAAAAGGTGGGAAAAGTGAGATAGAATAGGAGAGAAGAAAATACCAAAGGGAGCACAAAGCACACCTCAGTGCAGTTCTGAGCCAGAACATCTGGGGCAACCAGG
The DNA here is from genome assembly GCF_029281585.2 of Gorilla gorilla gorilla. NCBI lineage: Eukaryota > Metazoa > Chordata > Mammalia > Primates > Hominidae > Gorilla > Gorilla gorilla. Next base: position 78,071,276 of record NC_073235.2, read on the forward strand.
GGTAATGCTCCAAGGCTGGGAAGAAGACGGGGCAGAGATCTTACCCACATGGTAGGGACCATGCAAAAATGTTCACTCTTCCTGCAAGCAGAAGTGGCCTGGGCAGCACAGCTTCTAATGGTAGCATGCAATTTCTTCTAGTAGAAAATATAATTCAGCCAAAAGGCAAGGTGGAGGCTAGATTGAGGGTTTCACCATAGGACTGAGCACAATGCTGTGGAGGGAAGCCACCCACATCCCTCCCAGGCATGGGAACTGATCCAACCCTATTAGGATAAGAAGAGTTGGGCTGGAGGAGGTTAGTGGGGATGGAGATGGGAGGTGAGTATCTTTAGCTGAATTCTACCTTTGTGGTGCTATAAAAGTTTTGACTGTAAATATAAACATTAAGAAATAGAAAATAATTTGCCTTTATTAGAATATGTGTATAGTTTAAAACATTTTTTAAGTTTATTTTTGTAGAGACAAGGTCTCAAACTCCTGGCCTCAAGTAATTTTCCTGTCTCAGGCTCCCAAAATGCTGGGATTACAGGTGTGAGCCTCTGCACTTGGTCAGGTATGTAGTTTTTTGTTTGTTTGTTTTTTGTTTTTTTTTTTTTGAGATGGAGTCTTGCTCTGTTACCCAGGCTGGAGTGCAGTGGCATGATCTCGGCTCACTGCAAGGTCCGCCTCCTGGGTTCACACCATTCTCCTGCCTCAGCCTCCCGAGTAGCTCGGACTACAGGCACCCGCCACCACACCCGGCTAATTTTTTTGTATTTTTAGTAGAGACGGGTTTCACCGTGTTAGCCAGGATGGTCCCGATCTCCTGACCTCGTGATCCACACGTCTCAGCCTCCCAAAGTGCTGGGATTACACACATGAGTCACTGTGCCCCGTCCAGGTATGTAGTTTTTAAATCATTCATGTGAGCTGCAGAAAATCATGGCAGTGACAGAGGTCACTGCAGTTGTTCAGCCTAGGTTATCAATTGAGAAAGGCCCAAAAAAATTGCCTGTAAGAGTGAGTAGACATCAGACCAAGAAGAGATAGGGACATAGAAACCTGGGGGAAGAAAAGGGCAGGGACAGATGGGGAACATGCTGGCAAGAGGTCAGACATGTGGGGGCCATCAGCCAGCTGTGGGCAACCCTTTCCATAGCATGGCCATGCTTAATTGGGTAGGTCACTGCAGCAAGCCACCCCAAAACAGAGTAGCTTGGAGGATCTCTTTCGCCTCAGAATTCCAGGAGGAACCTCTCCTCTGTTGGCTTATCAACCCCAGAGCCCAGAAATTTCTATGAACGGATCCCAATAAAGCCAAGTAAGCCAACACGTGCCCCCGGCCCCCACCTCGGTCTCAACATACAATACCTTCAGGCAGGCAGAAGTTTGAAGAAGCTGCTTGCCTTTGTCTTATTTGTCTTAGTCTTCCCACAGCTACTAAATAGTTTAGAGCAATACCGTTTGTTCCCAAGGAAAGAAAGAATCTAAAATAAAGGTTTAAAATTCACTGTCAAGGCCGAGTAACCAGTGTTAAACAGAAGACCCCAGGAGTTCTCAGACCCACAAGCAGAAGAGACGCTGGGTTTGGGTTCCTTCCCTGCCTTCGGCCCAGCTTCCTTTGTTCCTACTGTCAACTTCATGATGTGCTTGTGTGACATCTTCTGGTTTTCTGCCCCCTTCATTACTGCCCTTGAGATTCCCTCAAATCTGATTTTCCTTTATAGAAAAATATCAGGGGATGGTGGGGATGATTTGTTCTGGGCCCTGCAACTGCCCTAGAGATGTCTCTGGACAGAGGCTCAGGGGTCAGGCCCGGAGCTGTTTCCTCTGTGTTTTTCCCCAATGGCGTTCAGGACATTTGGCTTCTTTGCAAGGAGCATTCAGTAGGATGGAGACAGTGTGGGTTCCATGTGGGCTCTAAGGAAAATGCCACATAACTAATAGAAAAGCTTAGCCTGAAAACTGACCGTAGCACATGAAAAGTTGTATCCTGGGGAAATTGTGTTTGTTCTTTTAAGTATGGCAACTATTCAGCCTAGGGCAGCAAATGAGGTGCTTGCTCCTTCATGCAATGGAGAGGTTTGCTTGGTTCACACTGTGAGGCAAATGTATGTAGAATATTGCCAATTCAAGGTAAATTGCCACCTCATTAGGGTTATTTGGTATTTTCTTTTTTTCAAACCTGAATTTCTCACAAACCCAGAGGAGGAAATACAGTCACTTGCCTGGAGTGAGGAGGGATATCAGTGCCACCTCTCCTCTACTTGCCAAGGTTTCTGGGCTCAAGCACCACACCCTGCTTTGACTGGATTTCCCGTCGTGGTCTATGGGAGGCTTAATCCTGTGAACATCTCCTAACACCTATGCAGAGGGCACTCTCATTTATAGGTTGGCAGGGTTGAGAAAACCCTACATCTAGAAGAGCCACACGCAGCATACATCTTGGTTTCAGCCTATTGCTCTCATGACTCCTCACCTGGAGTCTTGAGAGAGTGAGAAGTGGGAGGAAGGTGGATAGTTAGAAAACATCTAGAGCATGGAGTTCTGCTTGATAGATCAGAGTAATCCAGACAATGTGGACGTTCTGACAGGGAGTGGAAAATGGGCACTGAAGGCTTTCTGTGAGGATGTATCCATTGCTCATTTCCAGCCCTGCAGAGCCACAGCCTGGCAATTTCTGGGGCCAGCCTCAGATCCTGCTCTCAGCAGAATGCAGACACTGTACATTGAACCGCATGTCAGCCATGTTTTGGAACAACCTAGGGTGTCTCAACTGTCTTGAGGTGGTATTGTCTGGAAAAAGTCAGATATAGGCCATTTAATAGGGCAAGTTACTTTCATGTTCAAGATATGTTGTTTTAGTGCTTTGTGTGCACTCCAGCTATAACAATAGGGTGCCATAAGGTCAAAGAAGTAAGACGTAGATTTCTAAGGTATGGCTCCACTCCTGCAGCTTCAAGCCTACGGGAGTAACCATTTCTCTTCTTGCAATAACTGAATTTCTCACTGGAATGAAGAGTTGTGATTCACAACTTCTGTAGCTGTGGTCTCTTCCTTTAGGGCTAAGGTCATACCAAATGACAGGAAGATGCCACTTCCCCTGTTGTAGTCACTGAATCTGCTGCTTCTCTCTCTCCTCTCTGGAGGAACAGATGGCAACCCCTTCTCCCTGTTTTTGCCTTCACGTGTGATAGAGATAGTCAGTCCCCCCTGTATCTGTCTAAATAGGCCAGAGCACTGGCTGTCACACTTAGCCCAATTTAGAATCTCTCTTGGTTTAAGAAGGAAGGACTTGTTAAACCACTGATTGCTGGGTACTGCTCATGTTTCTAATTCAGTAAGTTCAGGTTGAGGCTGAGCATTTGCATTCTAACCAATTCCCTAGTGATGCTGATGCTAATGGTTTAGGAATTGCACTTTGAGAATCACTGAGTTCAGTTATGCTGTAGTAACAAATGTCCCCAAATCTCAGTGGCTTCCGATCACAGAGCTCTATTTTCCACTGGTGTCTCATATCTGTGATAGGTTAGTGGCAGCTGTGCTTCATGTCATCATATCCAGGACCCGAGTGGCCGAACAGCCTCTGACATGTTGCCAATCTCAGGGCACGGGAGAAAGAGGACATGGTAAACCATCACTCAGCTCTTAAAGCTTTGCCTTATATCTCATTGTCTAAAGCAAATCACAGGGACGAATATGACGTTAGTGGCAAATGAGGGGCCAAACATTTTTGTGAGAATTGTACAGTCTACGGCATCCTGCGTCATATCAGTTGTCCCATTCTACCATTGTAAATGAGCTCAGGTTTTGACTAAACAAATGGCTTCCCAGAACAAAGATTGTTTTTTTCAGACTCTCCTGCAGCTAGGTATGGCTGTGTGAGTTCTGGCCAATGGGTTGTAAATAGAAGGTTGTATAGTTGTTCCAGAAACCTTCCTGAGAGGACAGCACACATGTGCCCTTTTTCTCTTCCCCTCTTCCTCTCTTTAATTGCTTTTTTCATCCTATTCCTTAGCATGCAGATGCTAGCATTTTGAAGCATGAGGTGGTCAAAACTACATGTCTCAGCCTCACAGAAAAGAAACAAGGTGTGTGGAACACCATATCACCATATCAGCCCCAGACCACCTACCTGCATTTCTACATGAGAGAGAAATAAAATTCAATCTCGTCTAAACCACTGTTATCTTGGGTTCTTTGTCACTCACATCTGAAGGTAATTCTAAGTAATGCACCTGCAGAAAGGTTTTCTTTTGAAATTTGCTCACTTCTGTCTGCAGTGTCTTGTGTTCCACTCATCCATCGAGTGTTTTCTGAGCTTCTGAGCTTATTTTTTCCCTTCTTTATTAACAATGCAGTGATAATGTCTACAGAAGGAAGTTAAATACAGCTTTGTTCTTGCTAGGAATATAAACTAAGATTGTAGATGCATGGAGTCTGACAGTGGGAAATATGACAAAGAAAAGGGAAAGCTTGTCTGTTTAGAACTTTCCTAAGGAGCTTCCAAAATTGCCTTCATCTCATCGCAAGAAAGCGGACAATGCTATTCTTTATTGCTAACCCTCCCTTGCAATGTGGAAATCTTTCTGATGTCAGGGCTTAAAGTGACTTGCATGCCACATGACATGTCATCTGACCACAGGATAAACAACCACGGCATGCGTGTTGAAAGATGGCTGTTAGAGGCCTGTGGTCAGCGTGTCTCTCTCCTCTGTCTTTACTATTAACTCCTCACCTCCATCTCTGTTTCTCTTTGCCAGTCTTTTCCCACTGTGCCTGCTTTTACCTTTTTCACAGTTAAATGTCTGTATGTCTGTATCTCTCCACAGATAGAGGGAGCAGCTGGAGAAGAGGAAAGGGAAGAGTGTTAACAAAACTCAAAAGGCTGAAAAGGGGGAGTGGACTCAAGTGGGAGAAGACCAGCCCCAGGGCTGCAGACTCTTGTTTTGTTTTGTTTTTGAGACTGAGTCTCGCTCTGTTGCCCAGGCTGGAGTGCAGTGGCGCTATCTCGGCTCACTGCAAGCTCTGCCTCCCGGGTTTACGCCATTCTCCTGCCTCAGCCTCCCGTAGTTGGGACTACAGGCGCCCACCACCACGCCCAGCTAATTTTTTGTATTTTTAGTAGAGATGGGGTTTCACCATGTTAGCCAGGATGGTCTCGATCTCCTGTCCTTGTGATCCACCCACCTCGGCCTCCCAAAGTGCTGGGATTACAGGCGTGAGCCACCGTGCCCGGCCCAGTGGGCTCTTCTTAGGTAGATCAGGGCCATGCATGTTCAAGGCCTCTCTAGGTCACAATACACAGCTTAACAGGGTAATTCACTGTGTCCCATCAATGCACTGGAATAAGTTATCGCTTCAGCCACACAAATGCAGTTTGTAAACTACAAATATCTATGTTTACTTTCAAGAGTGTTTCTTTTCTGATGGAGAGCCATTTGTTGGGGGATCTTTCATATTCATAATCTATTGTACTAGACATCATCAGTCATCTAAAGAAACAGAATGTCCCTGGATGACAATGGCTGTATTTCTTAAAAATAAATTAACAGTATCCCAGAACTTAAAGTATATATATATATATAAACAACAACAACAAAACTCATTTTCATAGTCAAATAGGTTTGAGAGCCACTGCATCCAATGTGCTCCAAAAAATTCACAATGTTTGTTGGCATACTAAAGTCTCTGAGAATTTTTTGAGTAAAGTAGCCTATTTATTCCTTTATATACAAACTTACTGAACCATAGAATTATTTTTTAGTACAATATCTACTAACATCTTCTGGAACTTCTCCTTGGAACACAGCTTGGGAAACAGTCTTAAAAGAATAAAAACTATTACATACTACATGCCACATTATTATTTTTAACTATTTTTAAATTTTAAATATTTAATTGACAAGTAAAAATCGCATATGTTCAAAGAGTACAATGTGATGATTTGATATATGTGTAATAATTGTCACAATCAAATTAGTTAACACCTCCATCACTACTCATGCTGTCCATTAGCTCCATAGAACTTAGTCATGTTATAACTGAAAGTTTGTACTCTTTGATCAATGTCTCCCCATTTCCCCCACCCTGCAGCCCCTGGCAGCCACCATTTTACTCTATTTCTATGATTTTGGCTTTTCTAGATTCCACATGTAAGATCATGTAATCATGTCTTTCTGCATTGGCTTATTTGACTTAGCATTACCACATTATTTTTTGTAAGAGAAGTTACAGCAAACCAAAATTTTGTGAATATTCATAACTTATTGACATTTCAGTGGGACCACATAAGAATTAAAATATAGTTTAGACATTCCAGTGGCACAAAACTCACAATTTTTGATTTGTGCCAGCTGCCAGAATCCCAGGGCAGTACTGCAAGAGTATTTACTTTAGAAGTAAGCTAAATAAACTGATATAGAGAATTAACATGATTAGAGATTGATAATAAGGGAATAAAGAATCTAGATATGGACGAGACCATGACAAGGAGGGGTGATTTAGACCAAAGTATGAAAAAAACAAAAACCAGGATAAGTTTGGAAGGATACAATTCACCTTAAGATGACATTAACTTAAGACTTTTAGCCCTGCATCTCTCTCTGCCCAGAGGCTTTGGGAACTAGGTAGAGCTTGGGCTTTAGCATCCATTCATCCTCATCAATCCTTGCTTTTATTACTATTACACCATTTCCTATAGTGCATTGTAGTAATGACTTTTTGGTAGTTTACCTTATTATTCTGTGAGATCCCTAAGGGCAAGTGTTGTAACTTACAGATCTCACTATTTCCAATCTAGGCATTCAATAGTAATTTAACAAGTACTCAAGGTCACTCTGCATGGGGCTTCTCTCGGATGGTGATTTTAAAAACATTGCACCCAATCCAGGGTTTTAAACCCCTGGTCTACATGTTAGAACCACCTGGGGAGGTTTGAAAACATATCTGTATAAAATCAGAGCCCCACATCTGAGATTCTAATTTACTTTTTTCAGGTGGGCCTGGGATCTCAATATTTAAAAAATATCATCACTGGTGATTCTACCATACAGCCAGGGTTGAGGTTGAGAACACCTGTGCTAACAGTCTGTATGTTGTTTAAGGATATGTCTATTTAAGGATATTAATATACAGCTGAAATGAATGCCTTTTGAAATAGATTATATAAATAAGGATTCCAAAGACTTAATTTTTATTTAAGTTAATCAAAAGTTAGAAAAGATAAATATAATCCAGGTATATAGTGGTCAAGTGGCCATTCCTCTTGCATTAGTTTGACTTAAAAACTTATGAGACAAATGTCAATTGGGGAGCCCCACCAAACATCAGCATGCCTCCATCAGGAAAGAGAAAGCAGTTGATTGGCAGTGACATTTGCAATGTGCCTATTATTTGGTGCATGCAGTTCTTGGATTATTTTCTGAAGTCCAAGGCATGTTAACTGCTGTGAGCTTTTTAGGCATGCATTTACATGTTGAACAACGAAAAAAAGTACTTATGTTTTTAATGAAAAGAAGCAAGCAAATTAATCCCATTGATATAGTTTGGATCTGTGTCCCCACCCAAATCTCATACAGAATTGTAATCCCCAGTGTTGGATGTGGGGTCTGATGGGAGGTGACTGGATGGATCATGGGGGTGGCTTTCTCATGAATGGCTTAGCACCATCCTCTTGGTGCTATTCTTGTGATAGTGAGTGAACTCTTGTGAGATCTGGTTGTTTAAAAGTGTGTGGCACCTCCACCTTTGAGGTCTCTCTTGCTCTTACTCTGGCCATGTGAGGAGCCTGCTCCCCCTTCACCTCTGGCACCCCCTTTGCCTTCTGCCATGATTGTAAATTTTCTGAGGTCTCCCCAGGAGCTGAGCAGATGCCAACATCATGCTTCCTATACACCCTGCAGTATCATGAGCCAATTAAACCTCTTTTCTTTATAAATTACCCAGTCTCAGGTATTTCTTTATAGCAATGTGAGAACAGACAAATACACCCATCAAGACCCCAATCTTTGCATAAATCTATAGACCAAAGTTCTAAAAATGGCATTTTTTATTTTGTAGTCTTCCAAAAATTTCAGTCCAAACAGACTAAAGTAAAACATGAAGTGAATCATCAGGATAAAAGGGCAAAATTGTTAAGGAGAAACAGATTTTGTTTTAAAGCCAATAAGAAATAGCCTACTCTTAAAAAAATTAAGACTCATGGTAGGCAGCAAGTAATATGTGTGAGGTGGACAATATTACTCATCAAATTGAGCCATTCTGGGTACCTAATGACAGTGAAAACTATCAGTGTATAACAGCTAAAGAACAAGTCCTTTATTGAGATTTGTCAGGAAAGAAAATGATGTGATTACAACAATATGGAAATGAATTTTTCCCATTGTGAGTTTCTTGTGAGTTTCCTTAAAAATGTGGGTATTAAATGAGATACGAACCTGTCTTCAACAAGATGACAATTTGGCTCAAATCTGAAAGATTAAACACATGCTCTTTTTTTATAATATGTAGGAAACTAGCTCCTGAATTGAGTCTGGTAACTGTTATTCTTTGGAATCATGAATGGAATCATTTCCAAACTTTAAAATCAAGCGCCTTTTCTCAAAGACCTGATTAAATCTTGGATTTTACATTGGTCATTTTGTTAAAAGCCCACATGGCCATCTCCTGAAGTTCTTTGTCTTTTTTCCCCCAAACTGGCCAGCAAATATCTCTTTTATTTTATTTTTTCTTTTCAAATTTTATATATTTATGGGGTACACAATGTGATTTTTGATATGCGCAGACATTTTAGAATGATTAAATCAAGCTAATTAACATACTTATCACCTCACCTTCTTACCATCTTTTTGTGTTGAGGATATTTAAAATCTACTTTTAGCAATTTTTAAGTATACAAGGCATTATTATTAACTATAGTCACCATGCTACACAATAGATCTCCAAAACTTATTTCTTTTGTCCAACTGAAACTTTGTACCCTTTGACCAGCATCTGTCCAACCATACTCACTCCAGACCCCAGTAAACACCATTCTACTCTCTACTACTAAGTGGTTGACATTTTTGGATTCCACATGTAAATGTGATCATGCAGTATTTTTCTTTCTGTGCCTGGCTGATTTCACTTAGCATAATGCCTTCCAGGTTCATACATGTTCTTGCAAATAAAAGGAATTCTTTATTCTCTACAAAATTATTTTTAGAGATGGGATCTTGCTCTGTCATCCAGGCTGGTGTGCAGTGGTGCCATCATAGCTCACTGCAGACTCCAATGCCTGGTCTCAAGCAATCCTTTCACCTCAGCCTCCCAAATAGCTGGGGTCGCAGGTGGGAACACCTCACCTGGCAAGATTTCCTTCTTTATAAAGGCTGAAAAGTATTCCATCATGCATATATACCACAGTTTCCTTATCCAGTCATTCGCTTTTGAACAGTTAGGTTGCTTCCATATCTGGACTACTATAAACAATGCTAAAATGAACATTTCAAATGAAATGAATGCAGATGTATCTTCAACATACTGATTTCATTTCCTTTGGATATATATTCAGAAATGAAATTTTTGGATCATATGGTAGTTATTTTTAATTTGGGGCGGAACCTCCTGTATTAGTCCATTTTCATAGTGCTGTGAAGAAATACCCAAGACTAGGTAATTCATAAAGAAAAAGAAGTTTAATGCACTCACAGTTTCACATGGCTAGGGAGGCCTCACAATCATGGTGGAAGGCAAAGGAGGAGTAAAGGCACATCTTACTTGGTGGCCGGCAAGAGAGTGTGTGCAGGAGAACTGCCCTGGATAAAACCAACAGATCTCGTGAGACTTCTTCACTATCATGAGAACCGCACGGGAAAAACCTGCCCCCATGATTCAATTACCTCCCAACAGGTCCCTCTCATGACATGTGGGGATTATGGGAGCTATAATTCAAGATGAGATTTGGATGGGGACATAGCCAAACCATATCACTCCATACTGTTTTCCATAATGACTATACTAATGTACATTCCCAGAAACAATATATGAGGGTTCCGTCTTCTCCACATCCTTGCCAGCACTTACATTTCATCTTTTTGATAGAAGCCATTCTAACAGGTGTGAGGTGATATCTCATTGCTGTAATTTGCATTTCCCTGATGATTAGTAATGTTGAACATTTTTCATTTACCTATTGATCATTGTTATGTCTTCTTTTGAGAAAAGTCTATTCAGATCCTTTGCCCATTTTTAAAATTGGGCTATTTGTTTTCTTGTTATTGAGTTGTTCAAGTTCCATATATATTTTTGATATTAGTCCCTTATCAGATGTATGGTTTGCAAATATTTTCTCCCATTCCATAGGGTGTCTCCTCACTCTGTTGATTGTTTCTTTGGCAGTGCAGAAGCTTTTTAGTTTGATGCAATCCTATTTGTCTATTTTTGCTTTTGATGCCTATGCTTTTGTGGTCACAACCGAAAAATTATTGCCCAGACCAATGTCATGGAGACTTTCCCTATGTTTTCTTCTAGTAGTTTTACAGTTTCGGGTCTTAACTTTAAGTCTTTAATCCATTTTAAGTTTGTGTTTCTTATGGGGTGAGATAAGGGCCCTATTTTATTCTTTTGCATGTGGTATCCAGTTTTCCCAACACCATTTATTGAAGGTGTTATCCTTTCCTCATAATTTGTTCTTGTCACCTTTGTCAAAGTTGCTTGTAGTTGACTGTTGTTGTGTAGATTTATTTCTAGATTCTCTATTCTGTTCCATTGGTCTCTATGTCTGTTTTTTGCCAGTATCATCCTGTTTTGATTATTATAGTTTTGTAGCAAATTTTGAGATGTCTCCAGCTTTGTTCTTTTTGCTGAAAGATTCCTTTGGCTATTTGAGATCTTTTGTGGTTCCATAAGACTTTTAGTATCATTTTCTCTATTTCTACAAAAAAATGGTCATTTGAATTTTAATAGGGATTGCACTGACTTTATGGATTGCTTTGGGTAGTATGGACATTTTGACAATATTAATTCTTCCAGTCAATAAACATGGAAAATCTATTTGTGTCTTCTTCAGTTTCTTGTATCAGTATATTATAGTTTTCAGTGTATAGATCTTTCACCTTCTTGGTTAAATTTGTTCTTAAGTATTTTATTTTATTTTATTTTATTGCTATTGTAAATGGGATTCCTGGGTTTCTATTGTACTGTATTCTCTGGAATATTCCTGGGACTTCCAAGATAATGAAACATTGTGGAAATTCCATACTTGGGCAAGTAGGACTTGGCTAAATACTTTAATGTACAGCACCTGAGCTTGTCACTGCCAAGATACCAAATCCCCTTTTTACTCTAAACTCAATACTAGCTGATGCTTACTGTTTTCAGATATCCAGTCATAAACAATTAAAAAGATATTCCTTTTTCTCTTCATAGAAATCTCCTCACCCCCTGTGCCAAGATAAAGATAACTTCCCGTTGTGACTTTCAACGTTCAAACCACTAGAATTGATGATTTCTGGTAACCTCAAAGAAAAGACAGCAGTGTGTGTACATGTGGCTACAGCCATCACCAGAGGTTTCAACCTAGGCCCATGAGCCTCAAAGGGCAAGTGTAAACAAGAGTTCCTCATTAAATCTGAGTTTGGCATTAGTAAGATTGTCCAAAGATTACATTTAAGTAACTAAAGTGTTACTATATTCCTTCTTGCAGCCCAGCCATGACCCTAATTAATGTGTCTAGGGTGGACATGTATTTCTTCAAGTAATGGGTGGTTTTGTTTGGACAATTAGACCAAGCTGACAAGGAAATTTTCCATCAAACCAAGTCATAAAAAGTACATTATTCAGCATTATTATGAGTTAAGCAGTATTTATTACCTGAACTTTACAATACTCTATTATCAATCATTACCTGCCATTAAGGTATGTTAACATGAGATCAAAGAGAGAAACCAAGCTAAACAAACAGTCATGTCTACAAGTCGCTTTAGTGCTGTTCCTTTAAAGAGAGGCAAATGTCATTGAACTGAAGGATGGACAATTTGCATTTAACCAGAAGATGCAAATCAGTTGTACTGTGACAAGGTAGTGATTATATAAATTCCGTGCTTGTTATTCAATTGACAAGACAAAGCTGGTTTCCAGGGAATTTCTAAAAAAGACGAAAAAAAAAAAAGCCCAGAGTAAAATGTGAGATACAAAAGTCCAGTTTTGATGGGCACTAGTAAAGATTCATTGCTGTATCAATTCTTAGCAACAATACTGCCTCGGAAGTCACTAAAAATGATATCAGCCGAATAGATCTAAAGAGGAGACCAAATGTTTTTAGCAAAGTTGTAAAACCTTGGAAACCACCTCCTGAACAAACACTCTAAGAGCTCAGAAGTCTAAGACAAGCTAACAACGCCCTGGCTTTAAAATATATTCTTGTCACCACCTCTTCCCTCTTACTCTGGAGCCAAGCACACAAACAAGGGTTCTGAAAGGTTTCCCTTTAAAAAGCACATTCCTCCTCCTTCATTCCAGAAGCACATAATCCCATCCTTTCTGAAATCAAGCTCTTCCATTCATGCCCATTGGCTTCCTTCCCTGTATGTTAAAGCTGATGCTTGAGAAGAGATAGCTAGTGTTCAATTTGAGCTCAAAGATATCTGCAAGTAATTGAGGAGATATTGAATACTTTTGTTTATACAAAATACAGGAAGGTGTCCTTCTGAGGATCAAATATTCTTCTAAAACTGTAACTACATTCTCTGACTGATCTGAAATGGACAATGCACATCCACAGCAGAGAAAAAGGGTAAAGATTCTTAGTTTCTTACTTTTAACATTAGGCAATCCTGCCTGCTAATGTAGCATAATTGTCCACTAGCTGGACAATTGTTTTTCAAGTTATGTTACTTATAGGGATTCTCAAGGGTGACTAAAGAAGCCACTTAGTACAAATTATCAGTCAATCAACAAAGTATATTGAGTGTCTCAGTGCAGTGGGGGGTCACAATAGGATAAAACTTGGCCTCTGTCTCCATAAGATGCAAGGTGACATACACAGAAAGACGGCCAACACCATTGACCAGGCAGGGGGAATAGCAGTGAGGACAGGGGGAGGAGTGAGCACCGCTATGTTGGAAGGTGAGCCACTGAGTGCATATTCATTCAGTGCGAGCGGTGCAGAACTCTGAGTTACCCCCTAGGGAGACAGGACCAAGCTGGAGTGGGTAGACTTCAGACAATCAAACAGGGGCAAGGCTTGGCCCTTCTCAGTGGTCAATGACTTAAGCAAAATGCCTGTGTCAATATATAGATGACTCTTCCTTTTCTATCCAGACAGCTGAGTTTCAGGAGTACACATGGCATAATTAGATCAATCTGAAAGGTGTAGAGAGTTTTGTATGGCCCTGAGGAGAGATCTGTAAGTTTGAAATATATGTTTGGAAGCAAATGATGAAGAGCCCTGAAAGCCAGGCTTAGAAGGAAATTGATCCAATTAAGAGGTGCTTCTCCTCTGGGGATTTCTAAAGAGGGGCATGGCAGAACAAAAGTGGTATTTGGGGCAGATTCTTTTGGTCAAGAGGTATCTGGGAGGCTGGGGTGTGGAAAAGTTGGAAGCCAGGAGGTTAGACCAGAAGTTACCATGGTAGCCATTTCTGCAGGGATGTGAGGCAGGGGCTGTAGGCTGTTGTGAATAGGAGTGTGCTGGAAAACTAGAAGAAATAGAGGGACAAGGGAGAGAATCCCAAAGCTTGGAGCCATCGCTGTGGGTGACAGATGTGGATGCTGGAGTGCAATAGTAGTGATAACTGTTGTCCTCCAGTTTTCATTCTCCCTCTCTTCCTTTAGTAACCAAACCCTGGATTTTAGAGGCAGCATTGCAGAAGGGTCAGTATCACAAATTTCGGATTCAGCCTGTGAGGGTCTGAATTTCACCACCATCAATTACTATCTGATGACCTTGCTGAGGTATTCTACATCTCTGTGCCTCAGTTACCCTACCTGAAAAGTGGGAATAACAATTGTGCTTACCTCATAGAATTGTTGTAAGTCAGTTTGTATAAAGCTCTTAGAATAGTGCTTGGTTCCCAGGGAGCGCTATGTACATGTCAGCTATGTTATGAGCTGAACACACAGCTGTAGCATTTCTAGCTCTGTGTAGCATTTGTCCAAGTATTAACCAATGGGATGTGAGAGGAAGCAGTGTGTATAACTTTCAGATTGCACCCTTAGAGGGCGCCTCTTCTTCCTGCTGGTGGGACCATGGACACACTGAGACCATGAGATATAGTGTGTTAAGGAGCTTAAATGGCTGATACTGTGAGGCACCACACCAGCCCTGGGCTGCTTATGTTTCTATTACTACCTGAGAAAAATAAAACTCTTATCTGATTTGAGTCACTATTGTTTTGGGGTCTTGGTTATAGCAGCTGACCTGTATTTAAATTAATACACATGGACACAGATGAAGCCTAGTGGAGGCTTCTAAGTTACAAGATGGGGGCTTGTGTTTGGACATGTCTCAGCTACTAGAGGTGAAAGAAGAGTCTCCACCCAGCCACTGCTCAAAAGATTTGGGGCTCCTGTCTTCTGATTGTCCGCATTGGGACTTTTAGCTCATTCCACCTGGCTCACATGGCCTACACAGAGGGTGGGCTGCCCTATGCCTCTGAATCCAGGACCTAAGGCTGCAGATGACGTTTGTGTGCCTCGTCTGCCCTCCCAGTTTGTCCTCCATGCTCATTTTAACTTGATTTCTACCCACATAAAAATGCTAGAGTTAGAGGAAGTTATTGTGATTCACCCAAGTTGGTATCTATTTCTAGGAATGACCATGCCTAAATTGCTAGTGATGCCTTCACAAAAAGAGGAGCCGAGAGGAGGTACTGAGTGTGAGGTGGTGATGGGACATACAAGGAAATGTCCAGCCATTGGTTAAAATACATAGATCTGAGCATAGAAAACAAGACAGAGCCATGTGATACACATAAAGTTTGATATTGGCTTCCAATCTGTAGCCATCATCCAAAACCCTGTGTAAGAGACTTAGAGCTTTACTTTAAAAAAAGCAATCTTGGCCCCGCGTGGTGGCTTACACCTGTAATCCCAGCACTTTGGGAGGCTGAAAGGGGCGGATCACTTGAGGTAAGGAGTTTGAAACCAGCCTGGCAAAGATGGCAAACCCCATCTCCATTAAAAATACAAAAAATTCGCTGCATGTTGTGGTGCATGCCTGTAGTCCCAGCTACTAGGGAGGCTGAGGCAGGAGAATCGCTTGAACCTGGGGGTGGAGGCTGTAGTAAGCCAAGATTGTGCCACTGAACTCCAGCCTGGGGACAGAGTGAGAATGATTAAAAAAAAAAAAAAAAGCAATCTCATTCCTTCTAGTCACACATTCAGGATGCCCTGCTGTCCCCCATTTATCTATGGTTAGGTTTCATTTCTTGAAATTGTGTTAAGTAGATTCTCTATCCAGTCCTTCCTCCTTATCACTGCCATCAAAACTCTGACAAATTACTTGATCTTGCCTCCGCTTGCTCTAAAATCTTCACTGACTCTACAAAGCTTTCTGGGAAAAGTGGAAATAATTTAGGTTAAAGCTGAAAACTTACAGTCTTCTGTGATCTAATATCAACATTTCTGACTAACTTTAGCTCAGAATTCTTTTTAAAATAAAATCTATATTTTATTCAAAACAAGCTCCTAACTCTTCCCTTTTTCCTGCTTCTTTGCCAATCTTTATACCATGGCTTCTTCCTGGAATGACTCTCCCCTTGCCCCTCCTTCTCCATCACTTAAATAGAAGCTACTCTTCAAAAAACATGAAATATTTTTCTTCATGAAAACGCTTGCGGGACTGGGCGCAGTGGCTCACGCCTGTAAACCCAGCACTTTGGGAGGCCGAGGCGGGTGGATCACCTGAGGTCGGGAGTTCGAGACCAGCCTGACCAACATGGTGAAACCCCATCTCTACTAAAATACAAAAAATTATCTGGGCGTGGTGGCGCGTGCCTGTAGTCCCAGCTACTCGGGAGGCTGAGGCGGGAGAATTGCTTGAACCCAGGAAGCGGAGGTTGCAGTGAGCCGACATCGCAGCACTGTACTCCAGCCCGGTGACAGAGCAAGTCTCCGTCAAAAAAAAAAAAAAAAAAGAAAGAAAAAAGTGCTTGCGTCACATTCAGCTGACTTGTCTGATTTCCATCATTGTTTTAGTTGTCTCTTCTCTATATATCACCTGCTGCCTCAAATTACATATTTGTTCATGTCCTATACCTTTTCCATTCTTGTTGGAGATCAAGGATATTTTTCAATTTTTTCATACAGCCTGAACCAGTGTCTTAAACATTTATTGAGATGGTGAGCTTGTGTTTAGCATATAACACTCCTGGACAAATTGAAGTCCTTTTAGATTTTCTATAAGACTCTGAGAGAATGAAGCTTTTTTTAGTTCTTCATGGGACTGTTAAACTGGATGATGTAATTCTAAAGCTCTCTACATGAAAGAAGGAAGCCCTTGGGCTGAAGGAGAAAAGCAAGAGCAAGTAAAAGACAGAAAAAGCCAACAACATCATTTGGATTGTTGTAGCCTACAAAGACAGTTCCAGCCTTAGGCTTCCCCTGATCTACACCCCAGCAAGTTTCCTTTGTTGCTCTTGTTTATTTGAGGTGGATTTCTATTCTTGTGAATAAAAGAGTCCTCACCATTTACACATGCTGAGAGGCTTCTAGTATTCTGAAGCATATAAGATAAAGTTACCCTAAACACATTCCAGCTGTGTCCCTGAACATCTGTGAGGCACAACATATGTTCTTCTAAAGACTCTCACTATTCTTGTTTCATTTAAGATGAGGGTATTTGATAACACATCAGATTGTTTGCAAAAGGGCTTATTATCTGCTCTATCAATTATTGTTAAGGAACTTAAATTTCATAAAAAGAATCCACAGACTGATGAGGGTATTACACTACCAAGAACTGCACCCTTTTCTCAACCCTACAATTTGGGGAATTTCTGAGCCTGTTGGCCAATCCAAATGTCACATTTCTAATGACCCAATAAAATACCCTAGTCTAGCTCCATGTGCCTCAGAAACTAGGGGTCAGCTTCTAATAGACGGGCTGTCTGCTCTTACTAAAAGGAAATACTCATCCCCAGAAAGCCTGCATATCATCATGGATAAACCAACTTCTGCTCATGCTGCCAAGAATTTCATCGGTGCTCTGCGTACAAATTCAACAGTCCAAATGCAAATTCAAAAGCAGAACAGTCATGCACTCTTCACACCTATTAAAGTGAAGTCAAGGAAGAGTTCCCACAACCTGGCACTATGACAGTAAAATCTAGGAGTTGTATCATCTTCAGAAGTTCAAGAAAAAATGCCTCTGGCTAAATTGAAAGTAGAAATGGCTATATATGCAACCATAAGTCAACTCTAAAATGAATAAAGACACTTTTTAAGACAACATTATTTCAGAAGTACTTTTGGTTGCCCAAGATTGAAACAGAGACGAATTAGTCAAGTTTGTATCAGTAATACAGCTGATAGTTCTTGAAGTTTTGTTGTGAAATGCTACCTTCACAGGAAGCTCCAATTTGTCAGTGCAAGGGACAGTGAAAAGTCTCTTGGGAAAAAATCGGTTCACACCTCCAGGAATCCTGGCCTAAAAGATTCACACCATTGGAAAAATCTGCAATTGGAAAACTGTCACATGATTTCCCTGTGCATTTGCTTAGGAAGATGAAAGAGGTATCAGTGTATTTCCATCTGGTTCCATTCATTGCACAAAATCATTTGAAAGTTTTAAAAGGAAACAATAAAGAGCCTGAAAATCTAATCAAACTAGGTATCCAGTAGCCAATAGGTGACAGCAATTGGGCAGATTTTGCAACTTACTAAGATGAGACTCTGAGATGGCTCCTGACCAAGGCATGGGGGTACCATTCATTGTCAAAGCCTGTAATTCTTTCAGCCTTTCATGGTCTTGTTGGTGGAATTTCTTTTTGTTTTTTTGCAAAATGTGGCTCTTTCAAATTTATTAACAGTTGATTATTGATGCCAGTCTTCGAATCTTTTCCTAATACTTCATAGACAGCATACTTTCTGAGATCCCAAGGGTGCTGTTATGTTTTGAAGTGTTCTATATCCAAACTTCAACCAAGGAAAAACTTGATGACAGATTTCAAGAAATCTTGAATCATTTCAATGCATCAAATATCAAAGAAAAATAAAGAAATATAAGGTCAAACATTCTAGGGTCACAGTACCATATCCAATAACTATCTGGGTGACTGTAAGCACACTACTTAACCTCTCTGAGCTTTAGCTTCCTCATCTGTAAAATAGGAATCCTACTTTACTCACAGAACCATTACAAGGATTGAATAAGACACAATATATGTGAAAGCAAATAGCACAGTGCCCAGCAGTAAAGTTTTAGTAAATAGGGTTGCCATGTGTCTGGTTTTAAACCAGACAGTCCGGTATTTGAGTTTTCTTTCTGAGAAACAGATTGAGAAAAGACCAGACATATAAATGTAAATGTGAGTAAGTGTTATCGTTACTGTCATGGAATGTCTTGTGCATGAGTATTAGAGCTTTCTCTCACTAGGACAATTTGTCCCAAGGAACGAGAGGGAACACGCGTCACTGAAACTTGCTTCTGGTACCATGAGGCAGAAGAAAGCTCAGCATGCACTTTGCTGGGTACTCGGTTCCACCATTGCTGTTGGCCAGGTGCATGGGATGGGCACTGCAGTGGTGCTCAGTGTGCCATTCGTGACAGTGTGGTCCTTGCCCAGCTCTCATTTTCCTCTATCTCCTTGTTCTTCTTTTTGGTAGGGGATATTTGGCCATTTTATACTGAAGGGCAGACTACTTAAGAATGAAGAATATTGAATTTTTCATTAAATTTCCAAATTGTTTAAGACAAAAGCCATTTTTTTCCAGTAAGAAATTACATTTTAACCAAAATTACACTTGCCAGTTCTTGTCATTAAATCGTCAGTGTTCTGGGCAGGTCAGCACAGTATCTCCTCTGCCCGACATTTCTTAAGTTTGAATTTATTCTGCCTGAAGGTCCCCGTTCAGGAAAGCCCAAATGGCCTATTGTTACCTGGAGTGGCACCCCTCCAGGAGCTCAAAGTGTGGTCATAACCTCAAAACCCACTAGAGACTGAAGTCCAATTTACTTTGCTTATCTGAGTGATACTTGCTCAATTAGTATTCTATTTCACTTCCACCAAAGAGAGACAAGAATCATTTAGCCTATTCATTGCCAATTGGAAACATTGTCCCACACTGTTGGATTCAACAGCCTAAATTTGCTTTCTAGAATGTCAAACATGTGTTTCTTTCTAATCTAATTGTAGCAGATTTCAGTTTCTCTCCAAAGGCATTTCACCTAAGAGTGTTGGGTCCTTGATTATCCTCAAGATTTCAGACACACCAAACGCTCCCTCCTCGCGAAGAATAGCCTATAGATCACACCATGCCCCACTTGAAAATTTTTAAACACTTCTCAGGAATAAAGATTTTCAAAGAATGTGGGGTTATCCCTTTATGGTTTGTTCTGAAAGCAATCTGGGGAGAAAATCACCTTTCTCAGGAAAAGCCAGTTCCTTGAGTTGTTGCCTACAAATGTAGCCATAACATCTCTGACCAGCTGTCTAAGCTCAAGCTTAGAAAAGTTGAATGTGGTTCCCAGATTCTGTGGCACCCCTGTCCACTGGAAGTTTTGAATGTCCCAGGATTTGACTGACTCACTTCTTTAGAGTAATTAGGTTGATCAGTTAATTGCACAGATGGCTTGTTGCTTCATTCCTTTAACTTGGATGAAGGGGATTCCCAAAAGGGCAAGCATCTGAATCATTCAATGGTTATACAAACTATCCTAATTCAGTTATCTTTTCAAAAAGGAAATTTTATGAAGCATTTGTTATTTTAGAATCTGACATCATGCTCTCCTTGGTTCCCCCACAGAAGTAAAGGAAGAATAGGGTGGAGACTAAAGAAAGCTAGAAGCTACATTTGGTGGCCTAAATTATATTCTTTTTTGTTCTAATAAAATCTGATCCATATTTTCTTTTAAAAGTAATACTAACTCATTATAGAAAAAATTTTAAAATACAGATACAATTTTTAAAAAGGGAAAATCACCACTGAGTTAATCAAAATTAAGCAGAGTTTTTAAAAAAACTTCAGGACTTCTGAGATCCTTGGGTGTTCTTGACAAGAACATTTGTGTGTTTCATCAAGAATGCCTGTTCTACCCATTACCTATTCATAGTCCCTGGAAACACAGTTTGGAAAATACTATCCTAGGGAGTGGTCATAGTTTAAGATATAATTTACACTAGCTAGCAATTAATTTTTGTAAATATTTTCTCGGTAATTATTTTGCCTGTGGGGTAGAGCTTGAGGAGATAGAAAGTTACAATTCACTCCACTGAGCAAAGAGCCCATCAAAATCCAGAAATAAGATGAAGACAGTTGTGGGTTGGCTCCAGGATGATAAACATTACTTGCTTCATAACTGGCCCCAGCACACAGTATCTTTGTAAATATATGTCTCATGTTGTGATGGTTAATTTTATGTGTTAACTTGACTGGGCCAAAGGATGCCCAGAGAGCTGGTTAAACTTATTTCTGGGTATGCCTGGAAGGGTGTTTCTGGAAGAGATCAGATTGAATTGGTAGACTGAGGAAAGCAAATTGCCCTCCCCGTTGTAGTCAGGACTCATCCAATCTGTTGAGTGAGTGAATAGAACAAAAAGGCAGAGGAAAGTTAAATTTGCTTTCTGACTGCTTGAGCTGAATGTCAATCTTCTGCCTTCAGCACTCCTGGTCCTCAGGCTCTGAGACCGAGACTGGAATCTACACCAGTCTCCAGCTCTCCAGCTCTCAGGACTTCAAAAGACACCTTCAGACTTCCTGGGTCTCCAGCTTACAGGTCGTGGGACTTCTCAGCCTCCATAATTGCATAAGACATGGGCCAAAAATATATTATCTATGTATTTACATAGATAAATATCTATCTTCTTTGGCTCTGTTTCTCTGGAGAATCCTGACTAACACACTTGTACAAAATGCTGCATCCCTCTGTTGTATGCTGCTCTCCCTGGTTTGTGTAACCTTTATCCTTTTACTTATAAAGCCCATTTAGAAAAAAAGTCCACTAACCTCTGCATATCTGACACTTTATTGGAATTTACATGTGAAATGCTAATAGCCCCAATGGTCAGTTCAGGATTCCCATTTCAATCCCATCTTCCTGAGGCATCTCTTGGTGGAGAGTGACTTTCTCACTGCTTATTACAAAATAGATATCTTTGCTTGTTTTCTTTTCTATTTCCCAAGACATCAGAAAGCCTTAAGTAATAGAAGTCCCATGGTCTTCGTTTTACTGATTCTTCTCTCCTACATTTTCTCTGACTTCTTAACTTTAAAGAGATTCCTTAAGCTTGGTGTCTTTGCCCTAACATGCGGGCCGCATTACTTGAGGCCTTGCTCTAAGAGGCAGAATATATCAATAGCATGAGCTCACATCTGTAATGTCACCTCCATGTGCCTGGCACTGTGCTAAGCACTTCACATAGATTATCTCATTCAGTCCTCACGAAACCAAACCAAAACAGAACAAACAAAACGTTTGTAATTCCCTTTCTACAGGTGAGGAAGCCTGGGCTTGGCAGCTTTTCTAGAATTTCACAGCGGCAGAACAGGATTTGAATTCAGAGCTGTCTAACTCCCAAACCCATATTATTAACTGCTACCCTTATAGTCAGTTTAAGGCAGTAGTTTTCAAAGTTTGGCTCCTGAAACAGCACCATCAGCATCACCTGGGACCTTGTTACAAATGCAGATTCTCAGGTACCACCGTAGACCTATGAAATCAGAAACTCTGAGCAGGGGGACCAGCAATTTGTGCTATAACAAGCCTTTCGGGTAATCTGATGTACGCTAATATTTTTAAAACCACTGCTCTGAAAACCTAGCAGGAGGGCTTTAGGTCAATGGTGAGAGATAATTTTTTGGCAGCATTGTTAACACTGGCGTAGGCCACCTCAAAAAGCTCCACTCAGACTTCTTTTGCTGGGGTCTTGAACATGTTTGAGCCTGATGAGTGCGGAGGGGCCCGTATCTCCCGCTCCTCCCAACCTTATGGACCCTTCTGTCAAGTACACAGCACCACGCTGCTGAATCTGAGTGGCAGCCCAGCTCTCTCAACGACACCAGAAAAAAATCTGACCTTAAAATTAAGCCTAACAAAAAACAGGATTCTGATTCCTTGTATAGGTGCTGGAAAAATAATCAGCGGCAACGGGGGGGAACATCATCATTGCTTTCTCCCTTCCTACTCACCCAGTGCAGTGGCATGCCATATATTAGCAGGCACTTTACATCAGACTAATTCAAATCCCCCTGTCAGACAAATCCCACCTGTGAGCACTGCTGTCTACACCACATAACACCACATAGATCAAGAGCGGGAAGAGGCCAAAGTCATGAACACCATAGCTTTCCATAAAAGTTAATTAATGACAGAAGCATATTGCTGGGAATGGCAACACGATCATTATTTACGGTTCAGGAAACCCCAAATGTAGGGACTTCCCTTTTCCTTTTCCCCAGCCCCAGGTCTACCCATGAGAAGTTTACTTCATTCATTTCAGTAACTTTGTGAATCATTTGCCAAGTCAGCGAGAACATGTAGCATGGAATACATAAACATTAATATGACAGCTGAACATCCAACACATGTCCCAGGAGAAATGGACCACCCAATGGATGCTGCCCTGTTCTTTTCTGTCCCTGTATCTGAACACTTTTCACATTTCACATTTCTACAGTCGTTAACAGTTCTAACCTGGCACCCCCAAGAACACAATTTCCCCAAGGAACCTTACTGCTAAAAGCTTCAAAAAAAAAAAAAAAAAAAAAACAAGAAACAAAACAAAAAAAAACCCTTTCCACCTTCCCAGCCACACCACCGCACACAGGCATGGGCCAGTGACCAGAGAAACAACTCAGCACTGACACGTAGTTATCACTTTGGGAGGCTGTGTAGCAGAGTGGGGGAAAGTGGACATCTGGCTTCGAATTCGGGTGAGATGTTCTTAGTGTCCTCATCCATAAAATGAATCCAATAATAACACTCAGCTTCAAGAGTTGCTGTGGGGTTTGAACCAACATGACGTGTGCAGTGCAGCACCTAGTGTTGAGTAAGGGCTAAGTAAACATTAATGGTATGCTGGCTCCTGCTTTTGTCTTCTTTACTGAGAACGCCAGGGCCCACCCGGCTGGAGTCAAGCCCAGGCTAGTATTTTACCAGACACCCTATTCTATTACCCAGGCAGATTTTAGGAGACGGCCTGAAGGTGAATGTAAATTTTTACGTGTGTGCGTATGTCCATTTTTTCTCTGAAGACAAAGTCTAGGGCTTTCAGCTTATTCTCCAAGGCACTCATGACCACCCCAGCATCTCAGGGAGAGAAAGAAAACTGTACTCTTGGAAAGCACAGAAAGTAAGAACATACATTTATGTTTGAGAAAACAGTTCCATGTGTTGGAAAGAGCATTACACCATGAGTCATAAAACTCAACTTTTAGTCTTGCCTCAGCCATAAAAGGACTATGACAAATGCCTTATCAGAGCTCAGCTTCCATTTATTTGTTTGAAGAGGACATCATAATAACTCCTTCCCTTGCCTCTTACAGTTGTGGGGATTGTACTAGGTAATGGATGTGAAAGCACCTTTTAAAGCAGAAAACACCACACCAATACATACATGATAATGTAAGGTTCAGATGCTTCATCAGGTGAACTGTTTGCAGCTGGCCTGTGTAGTACAAAAAATTATGAGAAAATAAAGCTTAAGTTATAGTTTTCTTCTTGCTCTACTTATGTAAAATAACATCATTATCTCTGAAATAATTTATTAAAAATAAACAAGCAGAAATTCTTTGTGAAAGGAGAGAATTCTATAAATATTGTTTGATTTGACCCAATCTACTGTAATCCTTAGAGGTACCTGGCTTCCCCCAAAGGTTTGCTTTAATTGCATGTCACTGCTAACTTCCTTGTAAAGAGACAGGCCTCTGCCATTCCTTCTAATTATCCAAATCACTGGCCACTGTGTGTGGCCTTACCTAAGGCTTTTAACCAGAAGTAATGTCACTAAATTAAAGCAGGTGGGAGGTGTCCCTATTGCAATGACTCTAATAAATGCTACATGACATTCCTTTAAGACCATTTGGAAATATTCTTTGCAGAGATACACCAATTCCAACATAATTCATCAGTTAAAAACATTAATAACCACAAGCCTACATGTAAACTGCCTCTCACTAGAGGAAACATATTCCATCTATAAAGAACATAACTTTGGCAACCTCACTTCAGGCCTAGGCTGTCCTGAAAAAGAACATTACATAGTCAGTACAATTATGTGGCTATATCTGTTGCTTCCCCAAACCCAGAAGCAATGGCATTAATTGATATTGGCATTCATAATGTACTAATAACAAACAACATTCATTAATGTCTTCCTATATGCAAATGTCACGTACACCTCTTTATATACATTTTATAATTTAATATGCACAATCCTGTGTGTACAGTTATTGTGCCCCATCTACAGCTGTGACAACCGAGGCCTTGAGAGGTTAAGTTACTTCTGCCTGAAGTGCCAGAGAAGCACTAAGGAGAAATAGAGCATATGTGGAACCAACCAGGAGACTGCACAGAGGAGGCTGAGACAAATCGCTCTAAATTCTTATGATCTATGTGACAGTTGTGTAAACATCAAGAATGTGCAACATACATTTTTAACATCTGGAGCTACATGGTAAAAATGCTGAAATAATAACATTTCTTATTAATAACAAGCATTTCTTCAGGGCTTCTACAATTTTACATTTGTAAGTTGGAAATAGCAGGTTGTCATGTTTTTTAGATTCTTAAATATTTCAGCTCAATTTTAAACCAAAATATTTAAGAGGAATAACACAAGATGCTTGAATTTTCATAATTCTTCATTCTTAAGTTGTAACATGGGTGTTTTTGGCTTGTGAAAATTCATCAGAGTGTATACTTATGGTCTAGACACTTTCCTGTGTGTATGCTATACTTTAACAAAGTTTCAGAACTGTATCTATATACCTATATACTCATGTTTCATCACTATTTTCTATACTTTCCAAGAAGCGAACATCAGGCTGTTGCTATGCCTTTTAATTTTCTCCACAATAATTTTCCTTTACAATGAAAATCTCTGGAACAGCATCTTGGTAAATCTCTAGGTAAATTTTTGTTGACATCAGAAAACTTATAACCCACACATTAAGCCTGAATTCCTGATCCAGAGACTCAAACAGCTCTCTGTGTAGTAGATCTTGCTTAGAAGGTCAAAAAGCAGTTTGTTACAAATAAAAAGCAGAGATCAAAAGGGGCTGCTACTCTTTTTCTGTGGACCCTGTTTTTCAGGACAAGCACTGTGCTAGCCAACAGGGGAATGGGGTAGGGAGGAAGCTTGTTTTGCTGAGATGAGGGCAGTTGCCTGGAAAAACCTTGTCCTTCCTGCCCACCTAAACGAGATTTGAATAGAAACACTTCCTAGGATAGGCACTGCTCCCCGCCCTCAGTCCTGTAACAGGGTGTGTCTAACCTTTTATTCCTCTTCCCTCATCACCAGTTGGAGTAACCATCAGGCACCTGGGACTAGAGTGATAATAATAGAGTGACTTTATTAAAATCATTTAAAAATGATTTTTTAAATAGCTAAACTAAAGCCTTTGTTTCTGTATTTAATCCACACACTTGCTCAATTCTAACCAGCGGTGTAATCTAATTCACATTTATTTTTATCAATAGTATCTACAGTAGAAAATTATCTATCAAACGTCAGGGCTTAAGTAAATGTAGCTCTGTGGACGGTGTATTAGGAGATGGCTCAGCTACTGAAACAAAGACTCACCAGCCACCCTGCCCAATACAAACAACCAAAGCAACACAGTGCTCCAAATAAGAGAGAAATTTCTCTTTTACATAAAAGTCTGAATGCAAGCAGCCCAGGGCTGGTTCCACAGCTCTACATCATTAGGAACCCAGGGATTGTTAAATCTTGCTCTGCCATCCTCAACACGTGCCACCCTTAACCAGTGCCATCTGTCTCACAGTCTGAGTTGGCTGCTCCAGATCTCACCATCTCAACCAATTCCATCCAGAGATGGCAGGAAAATGGAAAATGGAGGATATGCCTCTTTCTCTTAAGGGAATAATCCATAAGTGGAACACTACACATTTCCCATTGGCCAGAACTTCCACAGATGGCCACACCTAGCTTAAAGGGAGGCTGGAAAATGTGATTATTAGCTGGACAGCCACATGCTCTGCTAAACTTTGAAATACTAAAGAAAGAAGGAGAGACCGGACGTTGGGAAACAACAAGTGAAACATGCATTCATTCATTCATCCATGTAATTATTCATTTATCCATAAACACTGGATGCCAGGCACTGCGCTGGTGTTAGGGATATACAAATAAAGCACCATCCTCTAGCTCCTACCTCAAGGGGTTTACAGTCTTTGAGGAAACATACATAGGAACAAACTGATAATAATTTTAAAAATTGCTACAAAAATAAAACAAAACAAATGGCTCTACCAGAATTATGCACGAAGTACAAAACTGCCTGGGAGAACCAAGAAAGCTCAGAGAGGAGGCAGCCTTTGTGCTGATATTTGAAGGATAAAAATACCTACAACAATATTATAGCATTTCTTTAGCAATTACTTTGTACCAGACACAGTACTAAATCCTTTATATATATATTAATATTTTATCCCTACAAAAACCCTACATGACAAAAAAATTATTATCATCCCCACTTTGCTGATGAGAAAACTGAGGCATTGTAAGTAGCAGAAGAGGGATTTGAAAGTGCACTGACTCCAGAGCCTGAGCCTGCACTACCTTTCATGAGTAAAGAAGGAATTCACCTTCATCACCTAAATCTTCTAATGCCTTTTTGCCATGTAAAGGAAAGGAAGCATAGCACAAGAGGGGAAAATGAAAGATTAGAGGGTCCCAGAAGCCTGCCTAAGACACAACAAGATGAAACTCAAACTGCAATGCAAGTGTCTGTCTTTCACTTCTCTCCCTGAGAGGGGCTGGTTCTCAATGCACAGTCCAGGGAAACACTGGAAGATCCCAAGGGTCTGTGAAATGTTCTCCAGAATATTATGACTTACAAATTATATGGCCATGTTTGTACCTTTATTCCAAAACCATATTTATTTGTATTAACTAGAACTCAGACATCCACTCCTTTGAGAATATAATCCATTCACTTAATTCTGGGGCAATAAATTTTTGTGTTGCCATGAGGGGAAGCAATTTTCCAATGTAGAAACAGTCCACAACCTAAAAAAGAGTTTGACCTTCAATGAAATAAATGATGCATTTAGAGAAGCTCTTCTGCCTCGATGATCCTATTGGGCAAAACAGAATTTGTTCATTTGCAGCAGTTATTTACTGTGCTTCTTCTATTATTCTAAACAGATTGTCTTCCATTTGAAAGATGCTGGCCCTAAAGATGAAGGGAAAAAACACAGGTGAAGGCATTCAGTGAAAGCTTGGGAATATTTCGGCATGTTTCAATGAGTCTCTTTTTCTCTTGTTTTCTTCTGGTCATTTCATACCCTTGATTAGTAATTTTACACCCAAATAGTAAAATATGAAATACTTTTTAATACTGCCATGGTGGTAAAAGTGTTTAGTTTTTATGATGTGTCTCCAGAGATAGATCTTTAGCAGTATATAGTGAGGTTAATTCAGCATAAAATAGTATAATACCTTTCTTATTTCTGGTCATTCATTTAGAAATTATGAGCTGAATTCTAGCAAAATCTCCACCCCACTGGCTGGAGACTAGTGTTTTAAAACATTGGGGGTTCTGGTTCTCTTTTTCTCTTTCAGGGAGGTTAAAAGTGTTTCCAATCAATTTTTTAAAGAATCAAATAAACATGAATTATTTCCCATTTTATTTTCTCAGATTCCTAGGAGAAGTTACCATTATTGAAAGCCAGCCACTGACCCCTCTCCTCCTCTTCAGGCTCTCCCGCTCCCTGCATATTTGTGAAATGAGATCTGGAAACCCAACCATCATTTTCCACTGTGCCATTTTGTGAAGATACTAATAATATTTCCCTTGGTTGTATTGTGCAATTGTGTGAGGCAGAGAAAGAAATTGAGTTAGCTACTTGGTAACATAGTAGTGGGGCCAGAAACATTTTTTTAAAAGAAACAAAGAAAGGAAAGAAAACAGGAAGGCTCCTTTTTGGTCCTTGGGCTATACTTAAAACAGATCCCTGGACTCAGGTGCCTGGAGGCAGTGACACCCACCTGTGGAGATGCATTTTCCCCCCAGAAAGTCACGTCCTAGAAAGTCACGGAGATCTGTTTCCAAACGCACTAGCATCATGCCCAGGAGTGGGCGGAGGGTGGGGGTGGGGGGCAGGAATGAAGGTACCTTTCATATATGCAATTATGTTCACTTCTCCTAATACCGGCACCTCCAAAAGTCCAAATTGGGCTTGTACAATGAGCTACATTCTAACTTAATCTCACAGTCGCTTCTAATTTCAATCTCTAATGAATGCTTGGCACTCCTGTGCTTCCTTTCATAAAAAGACAAAGTTCCTGCTTCTCACTTCATAAAAATAGCAAGAACAAGTTAACCTTTAGCTAATATGGATAAGAAAAGGTTAATATGAGTAGAATGAAAACACAATTTCCCCACAAGTTTAATTTTACAGTGAAATACAAAGCTCTTTAGACTAGATAATTGTTAGTTTTTCTGGGTACTTACTGCATTACCCCACTTGGAAACCTATTAAGAATTAAAAGTAAACATGTCAAACAAGAACTGCTCCCTAATTAATACTAAGACATGTATGAAAACATTCTTGAATATTAGCCTTAGTAGTATTGTATATTATACTGTCCTTGCTTATAAAAGTTTAAATGTTTCTTCAAATGAAAATGCAGACCAATAAAAGATAGCTAAATATGCAAAATGTAGCAATCCATTTGACACACCACAAACCAGTTCTGATAATGTTAAACTGCCTATCTTAATTTTAAAGATTAATTAATTCTAACTACCTTCCTGTGAGAGAACTGATAAACAAACAGATTGATTAATAGAGAAGTTAAAAAATATATAACATCATGCCAAGGTGCTGAACCTGAAGTCAGAACTCATTCAGTTGCGACAAAGGGACTGTGATTCTAAAGCCTGATTTCTAGCTCCGTGTTCCAAACACCATGTCACAAGGAGATATAAAGAAATGTGATGCAATGCTTCTCAAACCCAGAGAATTTGTTGCTGGTGTTTAAGAGCAGAAACTAGAACTAACCATAATTATATAAAACCCAAATAAACATAGTGATCTCTTAAACTCTGACCCAAACTTAATCCAAGTAGTAATGATTTTCTCAAAACTAAACCAAAAGTAATTTTCCAAGGAACAGAACCTAACTTACTAAAACATCAAAGCACAGAAAACTGTGGTGTGTAGAAAAGGTTGTGGGGTCTAGTCATGATATGGTCCCCGCACCATGATCTGTATCCAGTCGTGTCATCTTCTGAGGGCATTGCAGAATCTCAAAGCATGTCTTCCTGCCATGACACAATATTTCTTTTCTTCCTACACCTGTCATGTTTTGAGACAGTGTGGCCAAGTCTAATGAACTAAAGAAGGACAAGAAAACTAAAGAGCATTAGAACTTTGTAGAAAATCATGTATGGGGAAGAGAGTGGTACTTCGGAAAAAGTGTCAGGGAAAGTTTAGTCCAGTAGTCAGACCACAGCCTCCCAACCACCCACAATTCTGCAACAGCATGTTACCACGTGATACAAGGCAAAAGCATATGTAACCCACCTTCACACTTCACTCTTAAGTAGTGGAAAATGGATTCATCTGTGCTGTTCAGACAGCAGCCCACATATTGGTCCATGGGATAATTCCATGTAGATGAAAACTCTAGTCTTTCTGGCACTCCATAGCTGTTTGTCAAACTAAATTACTGTTCCTAGACACCAAACTGTATTCTTCTGGTCTGAAAAGGCTATCATGTCTCTGAAAGTACTTATCATGGTTACATGCTTACCACACTTAAAAGAGTCTGCAGCCTATTAATAGAAACGTGTAGAATAAAAGGGAGTGGCTGGGTTGTAACCAGAAGAAAGAGCATCAAGACAGATTTTAAAAGTCATAAAATGCAGGTTTTGTTCTTCAGGTCATTAAAAAACCTGAACCTATTTTATTGTAGTGAACCTACTGTTTAATACAATAAAATATAACAGTGAGGATCATAGCAATTTAGTCATATACTAGGGTACAGAAATTAACACGCTGAATTCAGAAAGTCTACTGAATGACACAAAACCTAGATCATGGTAGTAATTTTGTGACGAGCAGCCTCAGATGACTTTGGACAGTTTGCACAGATAAAGGGGAGCAACAGTTTCATTTCCACTGAGGAGGAATCTATAAATGCCTACCCATATCTCTAAGGTCTAGATTCCAAGCTAGCCAGCAAGAATTCTGGTGCAGCAAGAATTCTAGCCAGCAAGAATCTGGCCAGCAAGAATTCTGGTGATAGGAGAAAAGCAAGTCACTAGATTCCATAGCTTTTATTCTATAGTATTTGCCAAAATTGTCAGAGTTGATAGCAAGTGTTTCATATTAAATGTAGAGTATGTGATTCAAAAAAAATTGATTTATAGAAATAGTTTCCAACGTTGTCATAATTCCATTAGGACATGATTTTATGAGCTAGCAAGAGAGATGGAGAATTATGTCTAAGTTAATAATAATATACACAAAAGCAACTTATTCCTAGATAGTCAACAATTGGCATGTCCATTGAAGAATGAAAGCCCATGATTACCATGTGTTATGTGATAAGAAAAAACTAGCCTGTACATTAAATTTTTAAAAATTGTGCCTCTTACTAGTTTTCATAATTGAAGTGTTAAAAATCTAATATACTCTTTCAATAAGGAAATCTAAACAGTTTTCTGTCAGTAACAGCAACGTACAGTAGTCTGGAACCTCCTTGAAGTTAATTGCAGCACAGCTCACTAATGAAACTTTCCATCTATTAAATCTTAACAGGCATAACTATAAAAATGGCGCCAAGCTTTCTCCTGCTCTGGAATGTCCCAGCCAGCACTTTGTGAGTTTTACCCTTTATCTTTGTAATCACTGTAATTATTTCAGAGTTGGAATAGAATCAAGATCTAAGGATATATTTTTTCCCAAAGCCTAATTTTTTTCATATTCTCAGGATGGGAAATGTTTGAAATGGGCTACAATAGATGTGACAACAAGGGCCAGTTATGTTAATTTCAGTGTAGAACCCATGATAGTGTCTGGGACTGTTGGATTTTCATTGAGTTCCAGAATACATATATGATACGCTAATAACTTTTACAGAACTTTGATTTGTTGGTAAACTAATTTTATATCTTATTTTTGATAAAGATCCAGTTTTGTAAATAATATAACAGCAGAGGAGACATCAAAATCATTAGTTCCAATTTTATAGCCTAAACTAGAAAATGCTTCCCTCTTTTCTCTTTTTAAAATATTATTCACCTGAAAATAGGCATTATTCTTAATATTGTGAGGTCGTTGGGTGAAAATTAAAAGTAAATTGCAGTTCTTCCCTATATGACTTGTTCTCATTAAGTAAAAAGTCTTATTTTACTGTCTCTAAATTGTCCCTATGTCCCAATGTTGGAAGGATGACATAACTCTTGCATCAGTTTTCTTAATTTTGCTCAATTCTTCCTAATATTAAAAAGAAGTACTTTAGGGCAGCACTCCTGGAAAGTACAATTATTTTGTTACTGGTTCTAAGCCTTTGCCCTAAATAGCGGCAGCTAGAGGAAGGAAATGTCTCATTAAGAGATTAATTTGGGGGCCAACTGAGGATGAATTGTATGCATAATGCAGTATAGTTATCTTTATAAATTAATGTTTTGCTGCGGGATAAACGTATTTGCAGTCTAATGCCCATTGGGCATTTTATTCCATTTCTATTTTCTCTTCACATGGCAAGTTGGAGCCAAAAAGACAGCATGTTCATATATAATTTTGGCTAAGATAACTAGGACATAAAACATGTTAATTAACTTCTGAAAAATAAGTTTTGATTAGTTTTATAATATCTGCTTGGCACCTCCATGATAAAGTGAATTTTTGAATGACCCTGCAGACCAAATTTTCACTTAAACAATTATCAATTCCTACTTTACATATTATATGGGCATCTCTTTACAACAGGACACAGCATGATATGGATGTATCCACTAAAGCACAGTTTCTCTAAATGTTATCAACACATGAACCAACTGCATCATAATTACCCAGGGAATTTGTTACATTGGATATCCCTAGGCCAACTGAATCAGAATCTCTTGGGGTGGGAGGTGGTGTACAGAAATCTGTGTTTTACCAAGCTCCCCAGGTCACTCTAATGCACTAAAACTTATGCATGACTGTGTTAAAGGAACTTCAGCATGATTTATCACCTTTCAATCATTCCACTTATAGAGTCATCTTCATTGAACAAAGATTTTTACTCGGCTCCTATCGAGTGCAAGACATTATCCGGAGGGCTGTAAGGATTACAAAGGTGAAGGCATTGGCATGTTTGCCCTCCAGGCAATCACTATCCAGTTGGAGGGATAAATCAAAGGTAAACAGGAATACAACATAACATATCTCAAGGCCAAATAACAATAGTAATAGTGTTCACTTTTAGCAATCCTAAGAGTGGTAAGATAGTAAGAGTGGTCACTTTTGAGCTCATAATATCTGCAGGTCTATTTATATATTATATTGTATCTCCATTTCTCATAATCCTGGGCAGAAGGTATAATTTTGTTACAAATAAAAAACTCTAAGCTCAGGCAGTGTAAATGACTTTCACAGTGTCCTGCAGCTTGTAAATGAAAGAGGTAGAGTTGAGGGCAGACTCTATAGCTCTAAAGTCCATGCGCTTCCAGCTCACTATGCAGGCCTAGCAGGAGCTCACATGGAACAGAGTTGGGATTTAGTCTTGTTCTTGTTGATTACTGAAAAACTACCATTGTCACAAACAAAGCTGCGGAGTCTTAAAGCACAAAGTACCCTTCTCCCTAATATCTACACAGGGGATGTTATTTACTCACAGTGAAACCCCATTCATGACACAGCAAGTGTATTATAGTGGGGTTTTCCGTGTTTTGTCTCCAATATTCAAGAACAAGTTATTTTGTAAAAAAAGTTACAGTTCATTGTGGCCAAAAGTACCATTATTGGAACATAGACTTTTCCAAGCTATGAATATTCTTTCTGAATTCCTTAACACAGGTATTATTTGGGGCAGATGGAGGCCAGTTATAATTCAGATTATTAAAGAAGCATGATTCTTCTTCGAATGTTGCATTATAGCTAAAAAATCTTACTCTAGATTTTTAAAGACATGGATTCTTAAAATAAACAAACAAAACTAAGCAAAGAATAAAAAAACCAACATAGGCAGAAATAGGCAGAAATTTACCTCATAAAAATAGTAAGTTAAATGGATCAAATGAATCTTGTGCCATCGAAACTTACGCTGTTTTAACTCTGTTAATATTAACATAACCCAAATTATTATTATTGTTATTTTTGAGACAAAGTCTCACTCTATCGCCCAAGCTAGGGTGCAGTGGCATGATCTCGGCTCACTGCAACCTCCACCTTCTGGGTTCAAGCAATTCTCATGCCTCAGCTTCCCGAGTAGCTGGTATTACAAGTACCCACCAACATGCCTGGCTAATTTTTGTATTTTTAGTAGACATGGGGTTTTGCTGTGTTGGCCAGGCTGGTCTTGGACTCCTGGCTTCAAGTGCTCCACCCACCTTGCCTTCCCAAAGTACTGGGATTACAGGTGTGAGCCGCTGCACCTGGCCCTATACTAATTTTTCTATGTATTACTGTATTAGTCCAATCTCACATTGCTATAAAGAAACACCTGAAACTGGGTAATTTATAAAGAAAAGAGGTTTAATTGGCTCACAATTCTGTGGGCTATATAGGAAGCATGGCAGCATCTGCGTGGCTTCTGGGGAGGCCTCAGGAAACTTACAATCATGGCAGAAGGCAAAGAGGGAGCGGGCACTTCATGTGACTGAAGCAGGAGGAAGCAGGGGGTGGGGCGGTACACACTTTTAAACAACCAGATCTTACAATAACTCACTCACCCACTCACTATCATGAAAACAGCACCGAGGGGATGTTGCTAAACCATTCATGAGAAACTGCCCCCATGATCCAATTGCCTCCCATCAGGCCCCACTTCCAATATCAGGGATTATAATTGATACGAGATTTGGCTGGGGACACAGATCCCAACCATATTTATTATTATCTTGAAAGTGTTAAATAAAATTATTTTAAATTGTGGTTTTAGTGGGTTTTTAAACTTATTTTTTAGAGCTGTTTTTGGTTCACAGCAAAATTGAGAGAATAATGCAGAGATTACCCATATAACCCCACCCATGCATAGCCTCCCCAATTGTCAACATCCCCACTAGAAGGATACATTTGTTACTATTGATGAACCTATACAGACACATCATAATCACCCAAAGTCTGTAATTTATGTGAGGATTCACTCTCAGTACATTCTATGGGTCTGGATAAATGTGTAATAATGTGTATCCATCATTCTAGTATCACAGGATTATTTTCACGGCCCTAAAAATCTTTTGTGCTCTGCCTGTTCATTTCCTCACCTCACCTGCCCCTAATCCTGGCAACCAATGATCTTTTTTTTTTAACTGACTCTATAGTTTTGCCTTTTCCAGAACTATGCCACAGAGTTGGAATCATCCAATATATAGCCTTTTCAGATTGGCTTCTTACACTTAGCAATATGCATTTAAGGTTCCTCCATGTCTTTTCTTGGCTGTATGAAGCTGTTTACAAAGCTAATTTCTTTTTAGCACTAAAGGATAGTCCAGCATCTGTATATACCGCACTTTATTTATCCATTCACATACTGAAGAATATCTTGGTTGCTTCCAGGTTTTAGCAATTATGAATAAGACTGCTATGTGCAGATTTTTGTGTGGACATAACTTTTCAACTCCTCTGAAAAAAACACCAAAGATCACAATGACTGGATTGTGTTGTAAGAGTAGGTTTACTTTTTAAAGAAACTACGGCCAGGCGTGGTGGCTCATGCCTGTAATCCCAGCACTTTGGGAGGCCAAGGTGGGTTGATCATGAGGTCAGGAGTTCAAGGCCAGCCTGGCCAAGATGATGAAACCCACATCTCTACTCAAAATACAAAAATTAGCTAGGCATAGTGGCAGGAGCCTGTAAGTCCAGCTACTTGGGAGGCCAAGATACAGAATTGCGTGAACCCGGGAGGCAGAGGTTGCAGTGAGCCAAGATCGTGCTACTGCACTCCAGTGTGGGCAACAGAGTGAGACTCCATCTTAAAAAAAAAAAGAAAAAAAAAACTACTAAACTGTCTTCAAAAGCTGCCATACCATTTTGCATTCCAACCAGCAATGAATGAGAGTTCCTTTTGCTCCATATCCTCACCAGCATTTGGTGTTGTCAGCATTCCAGATTTTGGCCATTCTAATAGATGTGTTGTGATATCTCACTGTTTTAATTTGCATTTTCATTTCCATAACGCAGAGCATTTTTTTTTGAGACAGCGTCTGTATTAGTCTGTTTTCACGCTGCTGATAAAGACATATTCAAGATTGGGAAGAAAAAGAGGTTTAATTTGATTTATAGTTCCACATGTCTGGGGAGGCCTCAGAATCATTGCAGGAGGTGAAAGGCACGTGTTACATGGTGGCAGCAGGAGAAAAATGAGAGAGAAGCAGAAGCAGAAACCCGATAAGCCCATCAGATCTCGTAAGACTTATTCATTATCACAAGATTAGCATGGGAAAGACCAGGCCCATGATTCAGTAACCTCTCCCTGGGTCCCTCCCACAACACGTGGGGAATTCTGGAAGATACAATTCAAGTTGAGGTTTGAGTGGGGGCATAGCCAAACCGTATCAGTGTCTCTCTCTGTTGCTTAGGCTGCAGCGCAGTGATGTGATCGTAGCTCAATTCAGCCTCAAACTACTAATCTCAAGTGATCCTTCTGCCTCAGCCTCCCAAGCACCTGTGACTATAGGCATGTGCCACTGGACCCAGTTATTTTTATTTATTTTTTGTAGAGACAGGGCCTTGATATGTTGCCCAGGTTGGTTTCAAACTCCTGGCCTCAAGTGATCCTCCTGCCTCAGCCTCCCAAAGTGCTGGGATTGCAAGCATGAGCCTCTATGCCTGGCCTAAAGCATTTTTTATATGCTTATTTGCCATCTATATATCTTCTTTGGTGAAGTGTCGTTAAAGTCTTTGACACATTTTTAAATTATGTCATTTGTTTTCTCATTAAGTTTTAAGGGATCTTTGTATATTTTGGATAAGAGTTCTTTATTAGGTGTGTCTTTTGCAAATACTTTCCCCCAGTCTGTGGTTTATATTCTCATTCTCTTGACATTGTCTTTTACAGAGAATCAGTGTCTAATTTTAATAATGTCCAGCTTATCAATTGTTTCTTCATAGATTGTGCTTTTAGTGTTGTAGCCAAAGTCATTTCCATACCCAAGGTTATCTAGGTTTTCTCTTGTTATTTTCCAGGAGTTTTATAGTTCTACATTTTACATTTAGGTCTATTTTTAATTAATTTTTGTGAAGGGTTTAAGGTCTATGTCTAGATTCTTTTTTCACTTGTGGATGTCCAGTTGTTCCAGCACCATTTGTTGAAAAGACTATCTTTGTTTCATTGTATTGCCTTTGCTTTCTTGCCAAAGATAAGTTGACTGTATTTATGTAGGTTTGTTTCTGGGCTTCCTATTCTCTTCTATTGATCTATTTGTCTATTCTTTTGCCCATACCTCACTGTCTTTTTTTTTTTTTTTTTTTTTTTGAGACAGAGCTTCGCTCTTGTTGCCCAGGCTGGAGTGCAATGGTGCAATCTTGGCTCACTGCAACCTCCGCCTCCTGGGTTCAATGATTCTCCTGCCTCAGCCTCCTGAGTAGCTGGGATTGCAGGCATGCGCCACCACCCTCAGCTAATTTTTTGTATTTTTAGTAGAGATGGGGTTTCTCCATGTTGGTTAGGCTGCTCTCGAACTCCCTACCTCAGGTGATCCACCCGCCTTGGCCTCCCAAAGTGCTGGGATTACAGACATGAGCCACCGCGCCCAGCCACACACTGTCTTGATTACTGCAATTTTATAGTAAGTCCTCCAACTTTGTTTTTCTCCTTCAATATTGTGTTGACTATTTGGGGATTTTTTGCCTCTCCATTTAAACTTTAGAATTAGTTTGTTGATGTTTACAAAATAACCTGCTGGGATTTTGATTGGGATTGCACTGAATCTATAGAGCAAGTTGGGAAGAAATGACGTTTTGACAATATTGTGTCTTCCTATCCATGAACACGGAATATCACTCCATTGACTAAGTTCTTTGATTTCATTCATCGGAGTTTTTAGTTTTCTTCCTATAGATCCTGAACATATTTTGTTAAATTTAAACTTAAGCATTTCATTTTGGTGGGGGGAGGGTACTAATGTAAATGATACTGTATTTTTTATTTCAAATTCTACTTGTTCATTGCTGGTACATAGGAAAGTGATTAACTTTCAAATATTAATAGTTCATCCTGTGACCTTGCCATATTCAATTATTAGTTCTGGCAGGTTTTGGGGGTTTTGGTTTTCTTTTAATTCTTTCAGATTTATACATTGATAATCATGTCATCTGTGAACAAAAAGTGTTATTTACTCCTCAGTTTGTGTACCTTTTATTTCCATTTGTTGTCTTACTGCGTTAGCTAGAACTTCCAGTACTATGTTGAAAAGTAGTAGTTAGAAAGCACATCCCTGCCTTATTCTTGATCTCATTGTTAAAGCTGCTAGTTTCTCACCATTAATATGATGTTAGCTGTAGGACCTTCATATGTATTTTTTTTTATCAAGTTAAGAAATTTCTCTTCTATTCCTAATTAACTGAGAGTTTTTGTTATGAATGGGTATTGGATTTTGTTAAATGCTTTTCCTCCATCTATGTGGTTATTTTTTAATTATTTTTTTTTAGATAATTGTAGACTTACACAGAGTTACAATACAGAGTTGCAAGAAATAATACTGAGAGACTGGGGAAAGATGGCTGACTAGATGCAGCCAGGAGGAACATCTCCCACTGAGGGATGGGGCACTGGGAAGACTGGTACACTTCTAGCAGATCTTCAGAGGGAAAGCATCGAGGGTGGACAGAAGGAAAACACAGATGCTGGGTTGAAGTGGGAGAATTCTGGGAACGCTGCGCAGGGCTACCATACACCAGGACTCATACCTGGCACCCAGTGACTCCTGGGGAAGGGGTGAGTTGCAAATGCAAGGAATCTACTCTCACCACAGGCCTCTGGAATCCCAGCAGGTAGAGACCCCTTGACCACCACAGACACTTGAATTGGCAGGGAGAGCTGCTCAGAGAAGTAGTAGGGGAAGAACTCCAACCAGAGTAGAGCCTAGACATTTTTGTGTGGGAACATCTCAAGTGGAGCATGGCCAGGGTTGCCCATATCCCTAGGCTCAACTTGCTCCCATAGGAGACTTTAGCCCTAGAGAAACTGTAGGACCTGAACTCTGGAGGGTGATCTTGCCCGTGAGACAGGGCTGGTCTGGCCTGAGCACCACTTGGTTTGCTGGCCTCTCCTGGGGCCCCAGCCTGGCCAAGTTTGCTTGTAGTGCTGCCCTCCAGGTACCTTCTGTGCTGGTGAACTGCACCTGACCAGTACAGTACTCAAGCAGAGTGGCCCCAGTGGACATGCACAAGCCTGTCTGTACCCTCCCCCATCTGCAGCCTCCCTGGTACTGCTTTGCCCTCACACATTTGCCCACAGCTACTCCCATACAACTTTGCTAGCACATGTGTACATGGGTGGACCTTGTCTTCCCTCCCCTACCAGCATGAGTGTGCATGTGCACCCTACTGTGCCACTGCTGCTGGCATAAGTGCACCTTCCTCGCCTTCCCCTGCTGCACCACCATTGTTGTTGGACCTTTGGCAGGCACAGAGTCTGTCAGCCCCACACCCTCCAGCAACCCACTCCTGCACCAAAACTACTACCCATGTGAAAGTAGACACAGAGGAAAGCAGACTTGCCCCCATCCTAAGCAGCAACTGCTGCCTACAGAAACACACAGAGAGGGTGCAAACACCACCACTAGTGTGAATGCATGCACAGCCATTGGTGGAGATCCCTGTCCCCCTGAGCCATGCTGTCAATGCCAGCTGCAGCTGTGAACACTCACACCGAGGCCAGCAGCTGCTGCAAATGCCCACATGGAGGCTGTGCTGTTAACGCTGGCTGTTGCTGCAAATGTCTGCATGGAGGCTGTGCTGTTAATGCTGGCTGTTGCTGCAAATGTCTGCATGGAGGCTTGGCACCCTGGCAGCCAACAGCACCCTGCCACAGCCAACAAGCGTGCCCCTTTCTGCACTACAACTGTAGCTGCTACTGAAATGTGCGTATGAGGTCAGATTCTTCTGCCACTGCTTTATGAAGTGTTTCAGCTAGTACCATCCAACAGAGTGTTATGATCAGTGGTCTGGAAGCACATTAGCCCTTATAGCACAGGAGGTTACTAAACTTGAGGAGCCAGAGGACAAAGTGGGGAACCAATGCCAGTTTCCCAGAGTTAGAGCACACAGTCCAGGGGTCCTGACCTGAGCCAGAAATAAAACCAGTCAACAGAACTCCACTTAAACCATAATCAAATTGCAAAGGTGATTAAATACAATAAAAGGTGAAAAAAAGCATCCAAAGGACAGCGACTTCAAAGATTGAAGAAATGTCAGCTCACAAAGATGAGAAAGAACCAGAGTAAGAACTCTGACAACTCAAAAAGCCAGAGTGTCTTCTTTCCTCCAAAGGACAGCACTAGTTCTCCACCAAGAGTTCTTAATTGGGCTGAGATGGCTAAAATGACAGACATAGAATTCAGAATATGGATAGGAATGAAGATCATCAAGATCCAGGAGATGAGACCCAGATTGAAACCCAATCTGAGGAAGCTAACAGTCACAATAAAAAGATACAGAAGCTGACAGACAAAATAGCCAGTATAAAAAATAATGTAACTGATCTGATAGAGCTGAAAAACACACTACGAGAATTTCATAATGCAATTGCAAGCATTAACAGCAGAATAGACCAAGCTGAGGAAAGAATCTCAGAGCTTGAGATTCTTTCTGGCTTTCTCAAATAAGACAGTCAGAAAAGAATAAAGAAGAAAAAGTAAAAAGGAACAAGAAAAACCTGAGCAATATGAGATTATGTAAAGAGACCAAATCTACAACTCGTTGGTGTCCCTGAAAGAGATGGGGAGCATGGAAACAAGTTGGAAAAT
The DNA here is from genome assembly GCF_029281585.2 of Gorilla gorilla gorilla. Lineage (NCBI taxonomy): Eukaryota > Metazoa > Chordata > Mammalia > Primates > Hominidae > Gorilla > Gorilla gorilla. Next base: position 78,111,767 of record NC_073235.2, read on the forward strand.
ATATTTCAGGATATACTCCATAAGAACTTCCCCAACCTAGCTAAAGAGGCCAACATTCAAGTTCAGGAAATGCAGAGAACCCACACACAACACTTCACAAGAAGGTCATCCCCCAAGACACATAATCATCTGATTCTCCAAGGCTGAAATGAAAATAAAAAATGTTAAAGGCAGCTAGATAGAAAGGAGAGGTCACCTACAAAGGGAAGCCCATCAGACAAACAGCAGACTTTTCAGCAGAAATCCTACAAGCCAGAAGAGATTGAGGGCCTGTATTCAAAGAAGCAAATGCTGAGGAAATTCATTACCACCAGACCTGCCTTACCAGGGCTCCTGAAAGAAGCACTAAACATGGAAAGGAAAGACTTACCAGCCACTACAAAAACACAAGTACACAGACCAGTGACACTATAAAGTGACAATACAAATAGGCCTGAATAAGAGCCAGATAACAACATGATGACAGGATCAAATCCACATATAGCAATACTAAGCTTGAATGTAAATGGGCTAAATGCCCCAATTAAAAGGCACAGAATGGAAAGCTGGATAAAGAACCAAGACCCAATGGTATGTTGTCTTCAAGAGACTCATCTCACATGCAATAACACCCCAAGGCTCAAAATAAAGGGATGGGGGAAAACCTACCAAGCAAATGGAAAATAGAGAAAATCAGGGGTTGCAATTCTAATTTCAGATAAAATAGACTTTAAAACAACAAAGTTCAAAAAAGACAAAGAAGGACATTACATAATGGTAATGGGTTCAATTCAACAAGAAGACCTAACTCTCCTAAGTATATATGCGCTTAACACAGGAGCACCCAGATTGATAAAGAAAGTTCTTAGAGACCTTCAAAGATACTTAGACTCACACACAATAATAGTGAGAGACCTCAACACCCCACTAACAGATCACCGAGGCAGAAAATTAACAAAGATATTCAGGACCTAATCTCAACACTGGACCAAATTGACCTGATAGACATCTACAGAACTCTCCACCGAAAAAACAACAGAATATACATTCTTCTCATTGCCACATGGCACATACTCTAAAATTGACCACACAATCAGACAAAAACAATCCTCAGCAAATGCAAATTAACTAAAATCATACCAACCACTCTCTTGGACCACAGCATAATAAAACTAGTATTCAAGATTAAGAAAATCATTCAAAACCATACTATTACATGGAAATTACACAACCTGCTCCTGAATGATCTCTGGGTAAATAATGAAATTAAAGCAGAAATCAAGAAGTTCTTTGAAACTAATGAGAACAAAAATACAACATATCAGAATTTTGGGGACACAGCTAAGGCAATGCTAAGAGGGAAATTTATAGTGCAAAATGCCCACATCAAAAAGTTTAAAAGACCAAAGTTAACAGCCTAACATCACATCTAAAAGAAACAAGGAAGAAAGAACAAACCAACTCCAAGGCTAACAGAAGACAAGAAATAACCAAAAATGAAAGCTGAACTGTAGGAGATTAAGACACAAGAAATCATGCAAAAAATTATAAACTTAAGGTAAAGGGGTGGAAAAAGATGTCCCATGAAAATGGACACCATAAGCAAGCAGGAATAGCTATTCTTATAACAGACAAAACAAACTTTAAAGCAACAGCAGTTTAAAAAGACATAAAGGAACATTATATAATGATAAAAGAACTTGTTCAACAGGAAAATATCACCATCCTAAATGTATATGCACCTAACACTGGAGTTCTCAAATTTATACAACAATTACCACTAGACCTACCTAAAAATGAGATAGACAGCAATGCAATAATAGTGGGAAAGCTCAATATTCCACTGACAGCACTAGACAGATCATCAAGACAGAAAGCCAACAAAGAAACAATGGTTTTAAACTATACCCTAGAACAAATGGACTTAAGAGATATTTACAGAACATTCTATCCAACAATTACAGAATATACATTCTATTCATCAGCACATGGAACATTCTCCAAGACAGACCATATGATAGGCCACAAAACAAGTCTCAATAAGTTTAAGAGAATTGAAATTATATCAAGTACTTTCTCAAACCACAGTGGAATAAAATTGGAAATCAACTCCAAAAGGAACCCTCAAAACCATGTAAATGCATGGAAATTAAATAATCTACTCTTGAATGATCATTGGGTTAACAATGAAATCAAGAGGAAAATTTAAAAGTTATTTGAACTGAATGATAATACTGACACAACTTATTAAAACCTCTGGGATACAGCAAAGGCGATGCTAAAAGGAAAGTTTATAACCTTAAATGCCTATATCAAAAACTCAGAAAGAGCACAAATAGACAATCTAAGGTCACACCTCAAGGAACTAGAGAAACAAGAACAAACCAAACTCAACCTCAGCAGAAGAAAAGAAATAACAAAGATCAGTGCAGAACTAAATGAAATTGAAACAAAAAAATAAAAACAATAAATGAAACAAAAAGCTGGTTCTTTGAAAAAATAAATAAAATTGATATACCATTGGTGAGATTAACCAAGAAAAGAAGAGAGAAGACCCAAATAAGCTCAATTAGAAATGAAACAGGAGATATTACAACTGATACCACAGAAATGCAAAAGATCATTCAAGGCTACTATGAACATCTTCACGTGCATAAACTAGAAAACATAGAGGAGATAGATAAATTCTGGGAAACATACAACCCTCCTAGATTAAACCAGGAAAAAATACAAACCATGAATAGACCAATTAACAAGCAGCAAGATTGAAAATGGTAACTTTAAATTTGCCAACAAAAAAAGTCCATGACCAGAAGATTCACACTGAATTCTATCAGACATTCAAAGAAGAATTGGTACCAATCCTCCTGACATTATTCTACAAGATAAAGAGGGAATCCTCCCTAAATCATTTTATGAAGCCAGTATCAACCTAATACAAAAACTAGGAAAGGATATAACAAAAAAAGAAAACCACCAACCAACAATCCCTGATGAATATAGATGCAAAAATCCTTAACAAAATACTAGCTAACTGAATCCAACACCATATCAAAAAGATAATCCACCATAATCAAGTGTGTTTTATACCAGGGATGCAGGGATGGTTTAACATACACAAGTCAATAAACGTGATATGCCACATAAACAGAATTAAAAACAAAAATCATGGCCAGCTGTGGTGGCTCACGCCTGTAATCCCAGCACTTTGGGAGGCTGAGGCAGGCAGATCATGAGGTCAGGAGATCGAGACCATCCTGGCTAACATGGTGAAACCCCGTCTCTACTGAAAATACAAAAAATTAGCCAGGCGTGGTGGTGGGTGCCTGTAGTCCCAGCTGCTTGGGAGGCTGAAGTAGGAGAATGGCATGAACCCAGGAGGCAGAGCTTGCAGTGAGCTGAGATTGCGCCACTGCACTCCAGCCTGGGTGACAGAGTGAGACTCTGACTCAAAAAAAAAAAAAATAATAATAATAACATAATCATCTCAATAGATGCAGAAAAAGCATTTGGCAAAATTCAGCATCGCTTTTTGATTAAAACCCTCAGCAAAATCGGCATAGAGGGACATACCTTAATGTAATAAAAACCATCTATGACAAACCCACAGCCAACATGATACTGAATGGGGAAGAGTAGAAAGCATTCCCCCTGAGAACTGGAACAAGACAAGGATGCCCACTTTCACCACTTCTATTCAACATAGTACTGGAAGTTCTAGCCAGAGCAGTCAGACAAGAGAAAGAAATAAAGGGCATCCAAATCATTAAGAGGAAGTAAAACTGCTGGTGTTTACTGATGTTACGACCTTATACCTGGAAAACTCTAAAGACTCATCCAAAAAGCTCCTAGAAAGGACTAATATCCAGAACCTACAAGGAACTTGAACAAATCAGCAAGAAATAAACAGGCAATCCTATCAGAAAGTTTTAGGATACAAAGTTAATGCACACAAATTAGTAGCTCTGCTATACACCAACAACAACCAAGCTGAGAATCAAATCAAGAACTCAACCCCTTTTACAATACCTGCAAAAATAAAAATAAAATACTTAGGAATATACCTAACCAAGGAGATGAAAGACCTCTACAAGGAAAACTACAAAACATTGCTGAAAGAAATCACAAACAAATGAAACATATCCCATGCTCATGGATGGGTAGAATCAATATTGTGAAAATGACTATGCTGCCAAAAGCAATCTACAAATGCAATGCAATTCTCATCAAAATACCCCCATCATTCTTCACAGAACTAGAAAAAACAATCCTAAAATTCATATGGAACCAAAAAAGAGCCCACATAGCCAAAGCAAGACTGAGCAAAAAGAACAAATCTGGAGGCATCACATTACCTGACTTCAAGCTGGACTCTAAGGCCATAGTCGCCATAACAGCATGGTACTGGTATAAACATAGGCACATAGACCAATAGAACAAAATAGAGAACCCAGAAATAAAGCCAAATACTTAAAGCCAACTGATCTTCAACAAAGCGAACAAAAGCATAAAGTGAGGAAAGGGCATCCTACTCAACAAATGGTGCTGGAATGATTGGCAAGCCACATGTAGAACAGTGAAACTGGATCCTCATGTCTCACCTTATACAAAAATCAACTCAAGATGGATCAAAGACTTAAATCTAAGACTGGAAACCATAAAAATTCTAGAAGTTAGATGTCAGGAAAACCCTTCTAGACAATGGCTTAAGAAAACCCTTCTAGACATTGGTTCAGGCAAAGACTTCATGACCAAGAACCCAAAACCAAATGCAACAAAAACAAAGATAAATAGATGGGACTTAATTAAACTAAAGAGTCTCTGCACAGCAAAAGAAACAATCAGCAGAGTAAACAGAAAACCCACAGAGTGGGAGAGAATCTTCACAATCTATACATCTGACAAAGGACTAATGTCAAGAATCTACAAGGAACTCAGACAAATCAGCAAGAAAAAAACAATTCTATCAAAAATGGGTTAAGGACATGAATAGACAGTTTTCACAAGAAGATATACAAATGGCTAACAAACATATGAAAAAATGCTGAACATCACTAATGATCACTAAAATCACTAATCATCTAATCACTAATCACTAATCATCACTTAAAAATGCAAATCAAAACCACAATGCAATACCACCTTACTTCCTGCAAGAATGGCCATAATCAAAACATCAAAAAATAACAGATGCTGGCATGGATGTGGTGAAAAGGGAACACTTTTACACTACTGGTAGGAATGTAAACTAGTACAACCACTATGGAAAACAGTGTGGGGTTTCCTTTAAAAACTAAAAGCAGAACTACCATTTGATCCAGCAATCCCATTACTGGTATCTACCCAGAGGAAAAGAAGTCATTATATGAAAAAGACACTTGCTCATGCATCTTTATAGCAGCACAATTCACAATTGCAAAAATATGGGACCAGCCATCAATCAACAAGTGGATAAAGAAATTGTGGTGCATATATATATATATATATATATATATATATATATTTATATATATATATGTATATATGTATATATGTGTGTATATATATATACACACATATATATACACACATATATGTATATATGGTGTGTGTGTGTGTGTGTGTATGTGTGTGTGTGTATATATATATATATATATATACACCATGGAATACTACTCAGCTATAAAAAGGAACTAAATAATGGCATTTTCAGCAACCTGGATGGAATTGGAGACCATTATTTGAAGTGAAATAACTCAGGAATGGAAAACCAAACATCCGTGATGATGCAAAGGCATAAGGATGATACAATTGGACTCTGGGGACTCAGTGGAAAGGGTGGAAGGGGGGTGAGGGATAAAAGACTACACATTGTGTACAGGGTACACTTCTCAGGTGATGAGTACACTAAATACTCAGAAATCATCATTAAAGAATGTATTCATGTAACCAAACACTATTGAAATAAAAATATTAAAACTTAAAAAAATTAATGAATCCAGGAGCTGTTTTTTTTAAAAAATTAATAAGACAGATAGATCACTAACTAGACTAATGAAGAAAAGAGAGAGGATCCAAAGAAACAACAAAGGGGATATTGCCACTGACCCCACAGAAATACAAATAGCCATCAGAGAATACTACGAACACCTTTACATACACAAACTAGAAAATCTAGAAAAAATATGGATAAATTTCTGGACACATACACCCTCACAAGACTAAACCAAGAACAGATCAATAATGAGTTCTGAAACTGAATCAGTAATAAATAGTCTATCAACCAAAAAAAAAAAAAAAAAAAAGCCCAGGACCAGATGGATTCACAGCCAAATTCTACCAGATGTACAAAGAAGAGCTAGTACCATTTTACTGAAACTATTCCAAAAAATTGAGGAAGAGGGACTTCTCCCTAACTCATTAAATGAGGCCAGAGTCATCCTGATACCAAAAGCTGGCAAAGACACAACAAAAAAAGAACACTTTAGGCAATATCCTCGATGAACATTGATGCAAAAATCCTCAACAAAATACTACCGAACTGAATCCAGCAGCACATCAAAAAGCTAATTTACCATGATCAAGTGGGTTTTATCCCTGAAATGCAAGTTTAGTTCAACATACACAAGTCAATAAACGTGAACCATCACATAAATAGAACTAAAGACAAAAATCACATGGTTATCTCAATAGATGCAGAAAAGGCTTTGGATAAGATTCAACAATGCTTCATGTTAAAAACTCTCAACAAGCTAGGTATTGAAGGAACATACCTCAAAATAATAAGACCCATCTATGACAAACCCACAGCCAACATGTGGGTTGGCTGAATGGGAAAAAGCTGGAAGCACCCCCCTTGAAAACTAGCACAAGGCAAGGATGCCCTTTCTCACTATTCCTATTCAACAGAGTATTGGAAGTCCTGGCCAAAGCAGTCAGGCAAGAGAATGAAATAAAAGGAATCCAAATAGGAAGAGAGGAAGTCAAACTATCCCCGTTTGTAGATGACATGACTCTATGTCTAGAAAACCCCATAGTCTCTCTCCAAAAGTTCCTTGATATGTTAAACAACTTCAGCAAAGTTTCAGGATACAAAATCAATGTACAAAAGTCACAAGCATTCCTATACACCAAAAACAGCCAAACCAAGAGCCAAATCAGGAATGCAAACCCATTCACGGTTGCCACAAATACAATAAAATACCTGGGAATACAGCTAACAAGGGAGGTGAAAGATCTTTGCAATAAGAATTACAAAGCACTGCTCGAAGAAATTAGATATGACACAAACAAACGGAAAGACATTCCATGTTCATGGATAGGAAAAAGCAATATCATTGAGATGCAGAAGATTGAAACTGTACCCCTTCTTTACACAATCTACAAAAATTAACTCAAGATTGATTACAGACTTAAATGTAAAACCCAAAACCATAAAAACTCTGGAAGGCAACCTAGGCAATACCATTTTGGACGTAGGAATTGGCAAAGATTTCATGACAAAGATGCCAAAATCAATTGCAACAAAAGCAAAAATTGACAAATGGGGCCTAATGAAACTAAGGAACTTACACACAGCAAAATAAACTATCAACAGAGTGAATAGACAACCTACAGAATGGGAGATAATTTTTGCAAACTATGTATCTGACAAAGGTCTAATACCCAGCATCTATAAGGAACTTAAATTTACAAGAAAAAAACAAACAACCCCATTAAAAAGTGGGCAAAGGACATGAATGAATACTTTTCAAAAGAAGACCTGCTTGTTTCCAACAAGTAAATGAAAAAAAGCTCAATATCACTGATCATTAGATAAATGCAAATTGAAACTGCAATGAGATGCCATCTCATACCAGTCAAAATGGCTATTACTAAAAAGTCAAAAAATAACAGATGCTCACAATGTTTCATAGAAAAGGCAATGCTTATACATTGTTGATGGGAGTGTAAATTGGTTTAACCATTGTGGGAAGCAATGTGGTAATTCCTCAAAGAGCTGAAAACAGAACTACCATTCAACCCAGCAATCCCATTACTGGGTATATACTCAAAGGAATAGAAATTATTCTATCATAAAGACCACACACGAATAAGTTCAGTGCAGCACTATTCCCAATAGCCAAGACATGGAATCAACCTAAATGCCTATCAGTGGTAGACTGGATAAATAAAATATGGTACATATACACCATGGAATACTATGCAGCCATAAAAAGGATAAAATCATGTCCTTTGCAGGAACATGGATGGAACTAGAGGCCATTATTCCTAACAAACTAACACAGGAACAGAAAACAAAACACAACATGTTCTCGTTTATATGTGGGAGCTAAATGATGAGAACACATGGACACAAAAAGAGGTACAACATACACTTGTGTCTACCTGAGGGTGGAGAGTGGGAGGAGGGAGAAGAGAAGAAAAAATAACTATTGGGTACTAGGCTTAGTACCTGAGTCACAAAATAATCTGTACAAGAAACCCATGTGACACAAGTTTACCTATATAACAAACCTGCACATGTACCCCTGAACCTTAGAAAAGTTAAAACAAAAAAAAAGAAATTATACAGAGAGATTCCCATGTGCTTTTTGCCTAGTTTATCTCAAAAGGAAATATCTTACAAAACTATAGTAAAATACAATAAGCAGGATGCTGACATTGACAGTCAAGATACAGAGGATTTTCATCACCACAAGGATTTTTTATGTTGCCCTTGTATAGCCAAGCCCACCTCCTTCCTACACCCTTTGTCTGTTAATGTGGTAGATTACACTGATTTTCTAATATTGAACCAGACTTGCATCTCTGAAACAAACCCCGCTTAATATTGTTATGCAGTTCTTCTCATATATTGCTGAATTATATATTAATGTTTTATTAAAGATTTTTGCACCTATATTCATTAGGGATATTGATCTATGGTTTTCTTTGTCTTTTCTCTTTGTCATACTGTCTTTGTCTAACTTTGATATCAGGGTACTAACAGCTTCATAAAGTGAATTAGGAAGTATTCCCTTCTCTTCTATTTTCTAGGAAAGATTGTTTAGAACTGGTGTTAATTCTTCCTTAAATGTTTTGCAGAATTCTTCAATGAAACTATGGGGCCTAGAGATTTCATTTGGGGGAGTTGTTAAATTACAAATTCAATCTTTTAATAATAAAGATAGACTATTTCATACTGGGTGAGTTGTGGAAGTTTTTTTTTTAAAGTGGTTGATTTCATCTAAGGTGTCAATTGTATGCATATAGAATTGTTTATGGCATTACCTTAACATCCTTGATGTTTGCAGGAACTATAGTGATAGCCCCTGTTTCATTGCTGATATTGGTAATATGTGCCTTTCCTTTTTGTTTGTCAGTCTTGCAAAGATTTGTCAATCTTACTGATCTTTTCAAAGAACCAGCCCTTTGTGGCATTTATTTTTCTGTTGTTTTTCTGCTTTCATTTTCATTGATTTCTGCTCTTTATTATTTCCTTCCTTCTGCTTGCTTTGGGGTTATTTTGCTCTTATTTTCCTAGGTTCTTGAGGTGGGAGCTTAGATTGTTGATTTTAGGATTTTCTACTTTTCTTGTACATTTAGAGCTAGAAGTTTTCCTGTGATCTTTTTACTATTGATTTTTACTTTGATTCCATTGTAGTCAAGGAAAGCACTCTGTATGATTTCATTTCTTTTAAACTTGATATAGCTCAGGGTATGACTTATCTTGGCATATGTTCTGAGGGTACTTGGAAAGAATATGTATTCTACTGTTGAGTAGAATGTTCCATAAATGTTGATTAGATCCTCTTGGTTGATGATGTTGTTCAGTTCTTCCATATTTTTGCTGACTTTCTGTCTAGCTCTAATCAATTGTTGAGAGTAGACTGTTGGCCTCTTCAATTATAGTTGTGGATTTTTCTATTTCTCCTTTCAGATCTATCTGAATTGAGAAGTTTTTGCTTCACATATTTTGCAGCTGTATGGTTTGGTGAATAAACATTTAGGGTTGCTATATGTTCTTAGAGAATTAACCCTTCTATAATTATGTAATGTCTCTTTCTGTCTTAATTTTCTTTGCTCTGAAGTCTGCTTTATCAGTTATTAATACAGGTACTTCTGAATGCCTTTGATTAGTGATATATTTTTCATTCTTTTACTTTAAAGCTGTCTATATTAAATTGGAAATGTGTTTCTTGATGACAGCATATAGTCAGATCATTTTTTTAAATTCACTCTGCCAGTCTCTTAATTGGTGTATTTAGACCATTTACATTCAATGTAATTATTAATATGTTAGGACTTAAGTCTGCATTTTAATTTTTTCAGTTTATTCTCACTGGTTTTATTTGTTTCTTTATTGCTTGATTTTAATTTTTATGCCCTCCTGTGGGTTTCTTGGATGTATTTTTAGAATTCCATTTTGATTTTTTTGTAGTATTTTTGAGTGTATCTCTTTGCATAGTTTTTTCAGTGGTTGTTCTCAATATTACATAAAATACACATAACTTATTACAGTCCTCTGGTGTCATAATTTCACCAGTGTGAGTAAAGTGCAGAAACCTTACCTGTCTTTACACCCCTTCAACATATTCAATTTATAATATAATAGTATTTGTTCCTCTACATACATTTGGAATAACATTAGAGATTAGTACAAATTTTGCCTTAACTGTCAAACATAATTTAGAAAACTCAAGAGGAGAAGGAAAACCTGTTGTATTTGCCCATATTTTTGCTGTCTGTGTTCTTTCTTCCTTTCTGATGCTCCAAGGTTCCTTCTGGTATTATTTCCTTTCTGCTTAGAGAACTTCCATTAGCTATTATTTTAATATAGGTCTGCTGAAGACAAATTCTCTTAGTTTTCCTTCATCTGACAATGTCTTGATTTCCCCTTTATTCCTGAAGGGTATTTCACTCTGACTACAAGATTCTGAATTGAAAGTCATCTTTCAATATTTGAAAAATATTGTGTCACTTCCTTCTCAATGACTTATGATGAGAAATACAGTGTCATTCTAATTGCTTTTTTCATACTAATTAAGATGTTATTTTTCTCTGACTGCATTCAATATATTTTCTTTTCTTTAGTTCTCAGACATTATGTTGTGTGTTGGCATGCACTTCTTTGGCTTTTCTTGTTTGAGAGTTTCTGAGCCTCTTGAGTCTGTAGGTTTTCGTCTCTTGTCAAATCTGAGAAGTTTTTGGTTATTATTTCTTCTAGTCTTCATTCATTGCCTTTCTCCTCTTTTTCTGGAACTGCAATGACATGAATGCTAGATCTTTTGTTATAATCCCACAGGTCCCTGAGGCTCTGTTTAGTTGTTTGGTCTGTACCCTCCATTCTGCTGTTGAGCCCATCACTGAGATTTATATTTCCATATTCTGGAAATTAAGGATTATGAGATGATGAAATCATCCTGGATTATCTGGGTAGGTCTAGATCTAGTGATAGGTATTCTTATAAGAGAAATACAGAGGAGGTACCATGCACCTATGGAGGCAGAGATTAGAATGAAGCAGCTACAAGCCGTGGAACACCTGGAGACACTGGAAGCTGGAAGAGGCAAGTAACAAAATCTCCTGTGGAGACTTTGAAGGAAGTGCAGTCCTACTGACACCTTGATTTTGGATTTCTGGCCTCCAGAGCTGTGAGAGATTACACTTCTGTTGTTGTACATCAAATTTATAGTAGTTTGTCACAGTAGCCATAGGAAGCTAGTACAGCAACCATTGTCTTTTTTTCATTCAGTTTGAGATCTTCTTGGTTCTTGGTTCTTCATGATTTTCAATTGGAACGTGAACATTTTTTATAAGTGATGAAGCTCTGGGGATCATTTGAGCTTTATGTTTAAGCTGGCTTTTTCAAACTTCACTCTGGCAGCGGGCTGCCTCATTACTGTCCACTTATTAGGTGAAGGTAGAAGTCTAGGTTCCCCATTCAGCCTCCATTGCCATCTGAGGAGTTGGGAAAGCTCCTTTTTAGTACTGGGTAAGAATGGCAGTTCTGCCTCCCAACATGGACTCTACTGACACTGAATTGGGTGTCAAATTGGCCTTGTTACTACTGGGTGATAGTGAAATCCCAACTCCCCCACTAGAGTTCCTCTGACACCACCTCACTGGGGAGGGGAGGGGTGCATCATTACTGCCAAGTGCAGATGGAGTTGATAGGAATAAGTAATTGATTGAATGTGCAGGGAAAGGGAAAATTAAAAGTCTAGATCAACTTTCAAGTTTCACCTTGGCCAATGGCTTAGGGAGTAGTACTATTTTCCAAGATAAGGAATACTGGAAAAGAAGCAACTCTGATAGAGACAGAAAGATTATAGGTACGATTTTAGTCACATTGAGTATTAGTAACCTGTGGGATATCCATGTAGCAACCATCCAGCAGGCAGTAGGATGGACTTGTCTGGAGCTTGGGAGACAGATCTGGTTCCTATTGCCCTGGGAAGGTTGAGGTTGTCTGGGAAAAGCAAGGAGTTAGGCCAGGCATGGTGGCTTACACCTGTAATCCCACACTTTGGGAGGCCGAGGTGGGCAGATCACTTGAGCCCAGGAGGTCAAGACCAACCTGGACAACATGGCAAGGCGTCATCTCTACAAAAAATACAAAAATTAGCCGAGTGTGGTGCAACTATAGTCTCAGCTACTCGGGAGGCTGAGGTGGGAGGATCATCTGAGCTTGGGAGGTTGAGGCTGCAGTGAGAAATGATCACACCACTGTGCTCCAACCTTGGCTCTTGGCAATGGGAGTGAGACCCTGCCTCAACAAAACAAAACAAAAAACAGAAAGAAAGAAGTTAGAACCCAGTCCCTTGAACAGAACCCTGAGAAACATTAGCACTGGAGGAGCAGTAGAGGCAGAGAAGCCAGCAAAGAAGATGGAAAAGCAGCAGGCAGAGAGGTAGGAAGCAAATGAGCATGCCACAAACATGTAAAGCAAAGTTGGTGCAATAGTTACTTATCTGCACCCTGGACCCCAGTGTTCCCTCCTGTTGAGGTTCCTTTAGACCTAGAGTGTTCCCCAACTGTGCCTTTTACCTTTTCTTTCCTTCGTCTCAAGCTTCCTTGGTAGAAAACACAGCCCCTTGATCAGAAGGATGATGCCAGCCACAAATTCTAAGGTAGGCAAGAGAGCTCAGGGTTTAAAAGAAATAGGACTCCTTTCTGTCAGAACCTCCTCTGTGAAAAGAGGAGTGAAATCCCTGGAGGAGGGAGAAAGCTACTGTCACTTCCCATAAATAGGTAGGTCAGAGCAGCTCTGAAAGATAATTGAACCAAATCGATGTGAGGGACCCAAGAGGTGACTTTTGCACAGGGAATTTAGTGATAGCACAAGAGGGGAGAAATAGAAAAAAAGTAGTAATAATCATACAACATGAAAACAGATTCAAAATTTTCATGCAAACTATGGGATTTTTTGTTCATTTCAGATCACTAAATGACATGAGACATACTCTTTCTTAATGAAAGAACTCTGAGTTTCAACATGGTTGACACTATGGTTTACATTTTTATTTCAGTTTCCCTCCAGGATGTTTTCTCTCCAAGTTCTCTTCTCAAGGCTGGTTCTCTAGAGACACCATAGGTCAGAAGGCACTTAACCATAATAATAACCACAGCTGACATTTATTAAACACTTACTGTGGACCTTGCCCTTGGCTAAACTCTTTACATAATTTATCTAATTTAATCATTCCAATAATCCTACAACATATGCATTGTCACACCTTTTATGAAGAGTCTAACGCACAGAAAGGTTAGGTAACTTATCCAAGACCACACAGGTTCTAAGTGCCTTTTTTTTTCAGCACCAACTGGTACCCCACATACATGCATGAAACGCTAACAACTTTTCCACCTAAAAAGCAGGTGGCCCAATCTGGAAGGATGACAGCCAAGGGTCTCAGACACACATAGATAGTAGCGCCTCCACCCAAGAGGCTTTAGGTTGATAAATGAGCTGGTTGAGTTTCTCCAGTAGGGGAGTTCCTGGGATGTCAGGTTATTCTCCAGGCACATGATAACTTTCTGGAGCCTAAGTGAGCACCCCAGGTCTCTCTGTGAAGTGATATGGCATGACAGGAAGCTCTGGCTGTGCTAAAAACTGGGAGATATTCACAGTTATTAAACACAACTTTCTGCTTAAATAAAGAGATTATCTGTCTTACCTCCTCCTCCGACATTGGGCTAGTTCCTGAGATGCAACTTCAAACTCTTACCTGAGTCAATAACATCTGCCTCATTCAGGATGTGGCAGACTTTCTGGCAGTGAGTCAAGCAAAATTTGTGCAGTAAAGTAATCTGCACACTTCTGAGTGCATTACCATTTAATATTTCACTATTCGTTAATTCAGTAAAATATTTTTGAGCACCTTCCATATGCCAGGCATTATGAGCATTCAAAGATGAACAAGATCAGCCCCTGCTTTTGGAGGAGCTGACCCAGTGGCAGATGAGTTATTTAATGCTGAGGGAAGTGTGACAAGAGAGCCAAGCACAGGGTATTAGGGAAATATGGAGGAGCCACAGCCAGCCCCACCAGTGGGGTTCTGAAAGAAGAGTTCTGGGAGAAGGAAGACTCCGGTCAAGTTTCAAAGGCCTGAAGCAATGGGTGGAGTTCGCATTTTCAGGAAGAAAGGGAGGACAATCGGGGCAGAGAAAATAGCTGGAGCAGAGGTTTGGAGGTGAGACACAATTTGGGCTATCGAGAAGAACAAGCTCTTTAGCATGCCAAGGAAAAGGCAAAATGGTCAAGAGACGAAGCCAAAGAAGTAGAAGAGAGTTCTCTGTGGCCCATTAAAGAAGCTGGGCATCTCCAGCCTCATGGAAGTCTTTTAAGTGATGGTGTGAAGATCTGAACATTAAATGGCTCAGTTGAGCCTCTGGGTACAGGAAAGCTTTTCCAAAGACACTAACAATGTGTGGAGCATGTTGCTAGATTTTTAGCGCATTGTACAGAAGACTTATAAGAGTACCTAGAACACTGCCGTATTCTCTTCCTTCTCCTCTTGGAGGAGAGGGTTACCCTTAAGCAGGTTTCTCCCATTTCAAATGAAGTCACTCAACCCTCCACACACACGTGCACATAGGAGGAGAAAGAAAAAGGGAAAACAGGCAAATTAATTCTAAGATCAACCTCAGTCAAACCATTAAATCCTGTTAGTTCAAACTTTTGCTTCTATTGACTAGACATGAAATTGGCAGCAGGGTAGGGAGGAATTAGAAGGCAAACTATTCATTTAAATGGCCCCTGTCATGCCCCTGCCCTGGAGGAGCTCACAGTCTAGTGGAGAACCCAGATAAAGAAACAAGAAATATTTTACATGTGGAACAAATAAAGACCTTAAGCACAGAGCATACAAGAAGCACTTAAGAGGGACACCTAAAACAGGCTGGGAAGAGTAATGGAGGAGCCTTCTTGAGGAAATGATGTCTGGGCCAAATCAGTAGAACTAGACTAAGAAAGTGGTAAAGGTAAAGGGAGAGAGAGTTCCAAGCAGAGGGAACAGAAGGGATGTGTGTGTGCATGTGTGCGCGCGTGTGTGTGTGAGAAAATTTGGGGGACTCTAGTACTTACATGGGGAGTAAAATAACTCCAGAGAGGTAAGAAAGGCTTACATTGTAACGGCCTTCGTAAGACTTATGTATTAGCATTAAGTCATGGGAATAGATCAAAATGAGCTCAGTTCTGGATGTGATAATGTTGTGCTGCCCAGGGCACCCCAGTGGAGTGTTCACAGGGAGTTAGCATCACTCCGCTAGCTCCAGAGAGATGACTTATTTGTACATACAGATCTGGAATCACTGACTAGGTGGTAGTAGAAGCCATCCATGTGTTTCTGTACTAAAATAGAGTGCAATGAGTGGAAACAGAACAGGACAGAGGGTGGGAGGATAGAGTCATAAGAAACTACAGCATTTATAGGGCTAGAGAAAGGAAGTCCAATCTTCAGAGGAAACTGAGAAACAGTCATTCTAAAAGATTGGAAGGAAATTGAGAAAGGGATAGGTCCAGGAAGTCAAAGGTGGATAGAGATGCAAGAAAGAAAAAGTGGTGTCGAATATTCCAGTGAGATATGGTAAAATGAGAATTGAAAAGGCTATTGAATTTGACAGTTAGAAACCTTTTCTAGGTTAGTTTGAGTGGAGGGTTTGGGGGGGCAAAGCCAGGTAATTTGAAGAAAGTGAGAAAACAGATATGACAAAGCTAGACAATTCTTTTAAGAAGTGTAGAAGAGGGATGAAGGTCATTACAGGGGAATATATACAAATTCAACTGAAAGGATAAAGTAGCTTAGCAATAAAACTCAAACTGTGTGGAAATATCACTTAATTCTGGATTCAACACATTCACATTTATAAAGTACTAACTACGCTAAGAAATACACTGGAACTTTCACGTAGCTAATTTTTTATTATGTAAAGTTGGTATCCTTTACATAGTGGTTGGTATCCTTTACAAGTGGGTGAACAAAGTTGAAGAATACTTTTTCCCCTGGCAATGTAGTAAAAGTTGTTGGGATTTTTAAAAAATAACCTGAATTCAAAATTATACAATTTTCAGAAGACATTTATGCACTGAGGCCTTTCTTACCTTGCTTATAACATAATTATGCACTGGCTGAA
This sequence comes from Gorilla gorilla gorilla, assembly GCF_029281585.2. Lineage (NCBI taxonomy): Eukaryota > Metazoa > Chordata > Mammalia > Primates > Hominidae > Gorilla > Gorilla gorilla. The sequence continues at coordinate 78,128,345 of NC_073235.2, forward strand.
TACATTCAATCATGTTTTGGCCAATCAATGTATGTTGCTTAGTCCTTTTTCACTACTTTTTTTTGTGGATTTGCTAAATCATTTGGGAAGCGTTTTTCAAAATATACTGTGCTACTTAACTATATCTGTGGCTAGGTATGTTTTTCAATCCCATTCCAGGCATTTCATAAATTACCCACTCTGTAGGAGCCACAAGTAGCTCTAGAAACAGACACAGCTGACACATGGATCTGCTTGGTCTCTTTTTGTCCTCATTGGTTTATGTGTATGCACCATTTTGTTTTCAAGACTGGCTCAAAGTAAATCATAATTGCTAACAAACAGCAAATTCATCTTGTTTTACCCACTGTACTTGGCAATGTTGCCGAATTGTAGACTGTCCGTAAAAAAATTAAAATATCAGAATTATTGCTACCTCTTCTACCTCCTCCTCTCAGCATTGAGAATACTGCCAATGGTACCTCCATGCTATCTTTCTGATATTTCCCTTTGTCTTTATTCCTTGGGCTAGGCTCTGATCTTATCTCCCTTGGATAATTACAACATTCCACCATCCTAGTTCTAGTTAAAGGCTTTTCCTGACATTATCTTTGCAATTATTCAGAAGCTCTGGATATCCCATCTATAATCATCAAGGGACCCTACTTCAGCTAGTTGGAAGGGGCATGAAGGCCCCAACAGGGAACAGTTGCATTTTACTATCCCGTTTGCACTTCTTGGAACACCATGAAAATCCTCCATGTTATTTAATTGAAACCAGGACACTAAAAGAAAACCTTAAGGGAAATGTTCCAAATTTTCTAATATAGGAATGGAGCAGCTTTTATCCTAGCCAAGAAGACATGAACACCCTTTATTCCAGTATTGCCCTTCACTGTCCCTTCTCAGGTGAAAGCCAGCCATTTGTAGATTGTAAAAGGCCATGAATTCATAGACTCACTTGTCTATTTTAACTCCACAGAAAAACTAGTTTTTTACTACCTCTTTTGTTCCATATCAGCTAGTTCCTACACTGCTACCATTTTCTGCCCTACTCAGAAAAAGTTCTGTTATTTGCCATGTAGTAAAGTGACACTGAAGAACATTTATAACACCTCCCAAATGGTCAAATATGGTAATTCCCAATGGCCAAGGAGAAATAAAATGTGTGGCTTATGAACCTCTTTTCTATTAAAAACCTCCACTGAAATATTGAAGTCACTGCAAAGTCGACAGTAGATGCTACAAATGGATCAGCTGCTTTTTAAAGGTCAGCAAGTCTCTTTCTCTCCCACGTCTCAAAAACTCCCAATGAGACAGATGGGAAAATCCAATGGAGGCTCTGAAACACACACAACACGCCTTGCAAATGGAGGACAAGCACACAGCACATGCCACATGAAAAATGTCTGTCATGTTTTTCTTTCTTTTTTTTCCTCCCTTCAAACAGAAACTTTACTTCTACAGTGAAATTACTTGTTTCTACAATTTCACTTAAAAGGGATGAAATTTTCAAAATCATTTTTCTTGACTAAGATGTTATTTACAATGACGATGGGGATAGGATGGGGTGGGAAAAGCAGAAAAGAGTTTCAGGCCACATTGCTAATGATGGATGATAAATGAAAGGTAGAGTTATTTAATAAAGAAGATACAGATGGGAGGGCAGCAAAGGACCTTTCAATTGTGCCTCTGATCCCTCTATGTGGTCCTAGCTGAGAGTGCCAAGTAGATTCCCCTAACTCTACACCTATTATACAATATTTACAGTATCTCTTCTGTAAGGATGTAGGATGAAAAAGAAAAGATAATATTTGCTTTCATAAAGTTTTTTATAGAAAGTGATAAATAAAGCAAAATGAAAGGAATCATCTTTATATATGCTTTCTGCCTACTTTATAAATTCACCATAATCCAGGGCTGTTTCTGGGCTTCTCTTAGAAATCTTTCTGTGGGTCAGTAGAAAAGTTACTGTCTTATCCCCTATAAAAATAAAGGATCAAAGGATCATGGATACAAGCAGACTTTTGTATATCTCTGTGCCTCCTGATGGGACCCACCACTCAGATGGGCAGGTGCTACTCTTCTTTTTCTGAAACTCTCCTGTTTTTCATTATGTTGAATCCAAACTCATTCAGGTGACTTATAGCTTTTGTTATATATAGAACACTTGATTACACCTTTCCTTTCAATAGTGTATGCATTAGAGACTGACCTCCTCCCATCCCTGTTCCCTAAAACTCCCCCCAACCTCCTCCTACACTGATACATAAACCACTATATTTAGGGGAAAAGGTGAATTTTCAACAAAAAGATTCCCTGGTTAATTGAATTTTCTGGTCAACTAAAATCAGATCTTTGTGTTTCAAGCTGTCTTCATTCCTTAACAAGTTCAGTGAAGTGCATACACACTTTTCATGTGACTTGTGATTTGCAGGGCCACAGGATCGTCTTTCCAAAATGTCAGGTCCCACTGGGTGGTATTTCCACACAAATAAAGAACATATCGGATATTGGGCTCAGTGAGCACTAATCTGAGAACATGCCCTAGAAGGTAATTTAAAAAATATTTGTACACTTTGGCTATTATTTTATCATTTGTCATCACCCCTTGCCCCCTAACATGCACACCCCCACCCCAGAAAAGAGCAGAGAGAATAAATCTGGTTGTCTGAAGGTTGCTATTAGTTGAATCTGGGATAAATTCTAGATCTTAGCTAATTTTACTCCCATGAAAATAAGGAAACCAAGACAATATAATTTGCTAATGTCATACAAAATTTATCCCCTCTTTTCTGATTTCAAGATTATTGAACCAAATTTTAGAATGTTAATAGACATTAAGCCACAATATAGTAGCCCTTGAGATCACATTAGTGTTTTCATCTTCAAGTTTCCCATCCTCTTTGGATATGATTATCATTTTTCTGTCTCTGTGTTCTCCATGGGACCGATCCCTAGGATCTACAAAGTTCAGTGAGACCCAGGTCTGCAAACATCAGTATTTGAATTCTTAGTCCTTACCAGGAAGCCCTCTGCTCAGGCATAAACATGTGGGCTTGGGATCAGTGTGAAATGCAAATCCTGTGCCTACTTCTTACTCACTCTGTGACCTCAGGCAAATTACTTAATGCTTCTGTGCAGCATTTAGCCTACTTGTAAAATGGACAAAAGAGAACTACCTGCTAGGGTTATTGTGAAGTTGAAATGAGATAATCTGGGTAAAATACTGAATAGGTAGCTGGCAAAATGGCCGAATAGGAACAGCTCTGGTCTGCAGCTCCCAGCGAGATCAATGCAGAAGGCTTGTGATTTCTGCATTTCCAATGGACATACCTGGCTCATCTTATTGGGACTGATTAGACAGTGGATACAGCCCATGGAAAGCAAGCTGAAGGAGAATGGGGAGTCACCTCACCCAGAAAGTGCAAGGGGTCCGGGAACTCCCTCCTCTAGACAAGAGAAGCCATGAGGGACTGTGCCATGAGGAATGGTGCATCCCAGCCCAGATACTACACTTTTCCCGCGGTCTTCGCAACCTGCAGACCAGGAGATTCCTTCTGGTGCCTACACCACCAGGGCCCTGGGTTTCAAGCACAAAACTGGGCGGCCATTTGGTCAGACACCCAGCTAGGTGCAGGAGTTTATTTGCATACCCCAGTGGCACCTGGAGCACCAGCGAGACAGAACCGTTCACTCCCCTGGAATGGGAGCTGAAGCGAGGGAACCAAGTGGTCTAGCTCAGCAGATCCCATGCCCATGAGTCCAGCAAGCTAAGATCCACTGGCTTGAAATTCTCGCTGCCAGCACAGCAGTCTGAAGTCAACCTGGGATTCTCAAGCTTGGTGGAGGGAGGGGTGTCCACCATTACTGAGGCTTGAGTAGGTGGTTTTCCCCATCACAGTATAAACGAAGCCTCAGGGAAATTCAAACTGGGTGAGCCCACCACAGCTCCACAAAGCCGCTGTAGCCAGACTGCCTCTCTAGATTCCTCCTCTCTGGGCAGGTCATCTCTGAAAGAAAGGCAGACAGGGGATTATAGATAAAACTCCCATCTCCCAGGGACAGAGCACCTGGAGGAAGGGGCAGCTGAGGGTGCAGCTTCAGCAGACGTAAACGTTCCTGCCTGCCAGCTCTGAAGAGAGCAGCAGATAATCCAGCACAGTGCTCAAGCTCTGCTAAGGGACAGACTGCCTCCTCATGTGGCTCCCTGACCCCCGTGCGTCCTGACAGGGAGACACCTCCCAGCAGGGGTCAACAGACACCTCATACGGGAGAGCTCCAGCTGGCATCTGGCCAGTGCCCCTCTGGGACGAAGCATCCAGAGGAAGGAACAGGCAGCAATCTTTTCTGTTCTGCAGCCTCCACTGGTGATACCCAGGCAAAGAGGGTCTGCAGTGGACCTCCAGCAAACTCCAGCAGACCTGCAGCAGAGGGGCCTGACTGTTAGAAAGAAAACTAACAAACAGAAAGGAATAGTGTCAACATCAACAAAAATGACGTCCACACAAAAACTCCATATGAAGGTTACCAACATCAAAGACCAAAGGTAGACAAATCCATGAAGATGAGGAAAAATCAGCGCAAAAAGGCTGAAAATTCCAAAAAACAGAATGTCTCTTCTCCTCCAAAGGATCACAACTCCTTGCCAGCAAGGGAACAAAACTGGACGGAGAATAAGTTTGATGAAATGACAGAAGTAGCCTTCAGAGGGTGGGCATAACAAACTCCTCCAAGCTAAAGGAGCATGTTCTTACCCAATGCAAGGAGCTAAGAACCTTGAAAAGGGTTAGAGGAATTACTAACTAGAATAACCAACTTAGAGAAGAATATAAATGACCTGATGGAGCTGAAAAATACAGCATGAGAACTTCATGAAACATACACAAGTATCAATAGCCAAATCAATCAAGTGGAAGAAAGGATATCAGAGATTGAAGATCAACTTAATGAAATAAAGTGTGAAGACAAGATTAGAGAAAAAAGAATGAAAAGGAACAAACAAAGCCTCCAAGAAATATGAGACTATGTGAAAAGACCAAACCTATGTTTGATTGGTGTACCTGACAATGACAGGGAGAATGGAACCAAGATGGAAAACACACTTCAGGATATTATCCAGGAGAACTTCCCCCAGGATATTATCCAGGAGAACTTCCCCAACCTAGCAAGACAGGCCAACATTCTAATTCAGGAAATACAGAGAATACCGCAAAGGTACTCCTCAAGAATAGTAACCCCAAGACACATAATCATCAGATTCACCAAGGTTAAAATGAAGGAAAAAATGTTAAGGACAGCCAGAGAGAAAGGTCGGTTACCCACAAAGGGAAGCCCATCAAACTAACAACGGATCTCTCTGCAGAAAACCTTCAAGTCAGAAGAGAGTGGGAGCCAATATTCAACATTCTTAAAAAAAAATTTTCAGCCCAGAATTTCATATCCAGCCAAACTAAGCTCCATAAGCAAAGGATAAATAAAATCCTTTACAGACAAGCAAATGCTGAGAGATTTTGTCTCCACCAAGCCTGCCTTATAAGAACTCTTGAAGGAAGCACTAAATATGGAAAGGAAAAACCAGTACCAGGCACTGCAAAAACATACCAAATTGTAAAAACCATTCACCCTATGAAGAAGCTGCATCAACTAACAGGCAAAATAACCAGCTAGCATCATAATGACAGGATTAAATTCACAGATAGCAACATTAACCTTAAATGTAAACGGGCTAAATGCCCGAATTAGAAGACACAGACTGGTAAATTGGATAGAGTCAAGACCCATCGATGTGCTGTATTCAGGACCCATCTCACATGCAAAGACACACATAGGCTCAAAATAAAGGGATGGAGGAAGATTTACCAAGCAAATGTAAAGAAAAAAAGAAAAAGCACAGGTTTCAATCCTAGTCTCTGATAAAACAGACTTTAAACCAACAAAATAAAAAAAGACAAAGAAGGGCATTATATAATGGTAAAGGGATCAATGCAACAAGAAGAGATAACTATCCTAAATATATATGCACCCAATACAGAAGCACCCACATTCATAAAGCAAATTCTTAGAGACCTACAAAGAGACTTAGACTCCCATACAATAATAGTGGGAGACTGTAACACCCAACCGTTAATATTAGACAGATCAATGAGACAGAAAATTAACAAGGATATTCAGGACTTGAACTCAGCTGTCAACCAAGCAGACATAATAGACATCTACAGAACTCTCCACCCCAAATCAACAGAATGTACATTCTTCTCAGCACCACATCCCACTTATTCTAAAATGGACCACATAATTGGAAGTAAAATACTCCTCAGCAAATGCAAAACAATGGAAATCATAACAAACAGTCTCTCAGACCAGAGTGCAATCATATTAGAACTCAGGATTAAGAAACTCACTCAAGGCCGGGTGCGGTGGCCCAAACCTATAATCCCAGCACTGGGAGCCCGAGGCGGGTGGATCACGAGGTCAGGAGATCAAGACCATCCTGGCTAACACACGGTGAAACCCCATCTCTACTAAAAATACAAAAAAATTAGCCAGGCGTGGTGGCGGACGCCTGTAGTCCCAGCTACTCGGGAGGCTGAGGCAGGAGAATGGCGTCAACCCGGGAAGAGGAGCTTGCAGTGAGCCAAGATTGTGCCACTGCACTCCAGCCTGGGTGACAGAGCTAGACTCCGTCTCAAAAAAAACAAAAACAAAAACAAAAAAACCTCACTCAAAACCGCACAACTACATGGAAACTGAACAACTCACTCCTGAATGACTACTGGGTAAATAAGAAAATTAAGGCAGAAATAAATAAGTTCTTTGAAACCAGTCAGAACAAAGACACAATGTACCAGAGTCTCTGCAACACAGCTAAAGCAGTGTTTAGAGGGAAATTTATAGAACTAAATGCCCACAGGAGAAAGTGGGAACGATTTACAATTGACCCCCTTACATCACAATTAAAAGAACTAGAGAAGCAAGAGCAAACCCATTCAAAAGCTAACAGAAGACAAGAAATAACTAAGATCAGAGCAGAACTGAAGGAGACAGACACGAAAAACCCTTCAAAAACTCAATGAATCCAAGAGTTGGTTTTTTTGAAAAGATTAACAAAATAGACCACTAGCCAGATTAATAAAGAAGAAAAAAAGAGCAGAATCAAATAGACACAATAGAAAATGATAAAGGTGATATCACCACTGATCCCACAGAAATATGAACTACCATCAGAGAATACTATAAACACCTCTACACAAATAAACTAGAAAATCTAAAAGAAATGTATAAATTCCTGGACACATACACCCTCCTAAGACTAAACCAGGAAGAAGTCAAATCCCTGAATAGACCAATAACAAGTTCTGAAGCTGAGGCAGTAATTAATAGCCTACCAACAAAAAAAATCCCAGGACCAGACTGATTCACAGCCAAATTCTACCACAGGTACAAAGAGGATTTGGTACCATTCCTTCTGAAACTATTCCAAACAGCAGAAAAACAGGGACTCCCCCCTAATTCATTTTATGAGGCCAGCATCATGCTGATACCAAAACCTGGCAGAGACCCAACGGAAAAAAAAAAATTTTAGGCCAATATCCCTGATGAATATCGATGCGAAAATCCTCAATAAAATACTAGCAAACTGAATCCAGCAGCACGTTAAAAAGCTTATCCACCACGATCAACTCGGCTTCATCCCTGGGATGCAAGGCTGGTTCAACATACCCAAATCAAGAAACATAATCCATCACATAAACAGAACCAAGCACAAAAACCACAAAATTATCTCAACAGATGTAGAAAAGGCCTTCGATAAAATTCAACACCCTTCAGGCTAAAAACTCTCAATAAACTAGATATTGATGGACCATATCTCAAAATAATAAGGCTATTTATGACAAACCCACAGCCAATATCATACTGAATGGGCAAAAGCTAGAAGCATTCCCTTTGAAAACCAACACAAGACAGGGATGCCCTCTCTCACCACTCCTATTGAACATAGCACTGGAAGTTCTGGCCAGGGCAATCAGGCAAGAGAAAGAAATAAAGAGTATTCAAATATGAAGAGAGGAATTCAAATTGTCTCTGTTTGCAGAAGACATGATTGTGTATTTAGAAAACCACATCATCTCAGCTCAAAAACTCCTTAAGCTGATAAGCAACTTCAGCAAAGTCTCAGGATACAAAATCAATGTGCAAAAATCACAAGCATTCCTATATACCAGTAATAGACAAACAGAGAGCCAAATCATGAGCAAACTCCCATTCACAATTGCTACAAAGACAATAAAATACCAAGGAATACAACTTACAAGGGATGTAAATGACCTCTTTAAGGAGAACTACAAATCACTGCTCAAGGAAATAAGAGAGGACACCAACAAATGGAAAAACATTCTATGCTCATGGATAGGAAGAATCAATACTGTGAAAATGGCCATACTGCCGAAAGTAATTTATAGATTCAATGCTATCCCCATCAAGCTACCATTGACTTTCTTCACAGAATTAGAAAAAACTACTTTAAATTTCTCATGGAACCAAAAAAGAGCCTGTATAGCCAAGATAATCCTAATTGAAAAGAACAAAGCTGGAGCGATCACGCTACCTGACTTCAAACTATACTACAAGGCTACAGTAACCAAAAGAGCATGGTACTGGTACCAAAACACATATATAGACCAATGGAACAGAACAGAGGCCTCATAAATAACGCCACACATCTACAACCATCTGATCTTTGACAAATCTGATAAAAACAAGCAATGCAGAAAGGATTCCCTATTTAATAAATGGTGTTGGGAAAACTGGCTAGCCATATGCAGAAAACTGAAACTGGACCCCTTCCTTACACCTTATACAGAAATTAACTCAAGATGGATTAAAGACTTATACATAAAACCTAAAACCATAAAAACCCTAGAAGAAAACCTAGGCAATATTATTCAGGACATAGGCATGGGCAAAGACTTTATGAGTAAAACACCAAAAGCAATGGAAACAAAAGCCAAAATTTACAAATGGGATCTAATTAAACTAAAGAGCTTCTGCACAGCAAAAGAAACTATCATCAGAGTGAACAGGCAACCTACAGAATGGGAGAAAAGTTTTGCAATCTATCCATCTGACAAAGGGCTAATATCCAGCATCTACAAGGAACTTAAACAAATTTACAAGAAAAAAACAAACAACTCCATCAAAAAGTGGGCAAAGGATATAAACAGACACTTCTCAAAAGAAGACATTTATGTGGCCAATAAACATATGAAAAAAAGCTCATCATCACTGGTCATTACAGAAATGCAAATCAAAACCACAATGAGATACCATCTCATGCCGGTTAGAATGACGATCATTAAAAAGTCAGGAAACAACAGATGCTGGAGAGGACGTGGAGAAATAGGAATGCTTTTACACTGTTGGTGGGAGTGTAAATTAGTTCAACCATTGTGGAAGACAGTGTGGAGATTCCTCAAGGATCTAGAACTAGAAACACCATTTGACCCAGCAATCCCATTACTGGGTACATACACAAAGGATTATAAATTGTTCTACTATAAAGACACATACAAACGTATATTTATTGCAGCACTACTCACAATATCAAAGAGTTGGAACCATCACAAATGCCCATTGGTGATAGACTGGATAAAGAAAATGTGGCACATATACACTGTGGAATACTATGCAGCCATAAAAAGGAGGAGTATGTGTCCTTTGCAGGGACATGAATGAAGCTGGAAACCACCATTCTCAGCAAACTAACACAGGAACAGAAAGCCAAACACCACATGTTCTCACTCATAAGTGGGAGTTAAACAATGAGAACATATGGACACAGGGAGGGGAACATCACACACAGGGGCCTGTCGGGGGATGGGGGCAAGGGGAGGGATAGCATTAGGAGAAATACCTAATGTAGATGACATGTTAATGGGTGCAGCAAACCACCATGGTACGTGTATACCTATGTAACAAACTTGCACCTTCTGCACATGGGCCCCAGAACTTAAAGTATAACTTTAAAAAATCCTTAAGATTGAATGCCCTATTTAAATTCAGCCATTTTTATTTTTACACTGATAATCTCTTCCAATACCCACAGAGCAGTGTTTCTCAGAGGAGGTCTACAGACCAACCATGTCAGAATTATCCACAAAGTCTACAAATAATGTGAATTCCTGGTCCCTATTTCCAGTGGAGTCCCATTCAATAAGTCTGAGGTGAGGTTTACAAACTTGTTTTAAGTAAATGTTCATTAATTCTGATGCACTCAATGTTTGAGAACCACTGCCATAATGGTTCTGAGAAACATTTGTTTGCTAAATCCTGTTTGATTATATGATTTACTTTGCTAATTGGTGGCATTTCTTTAAATTATTTTTCCTCTTTTTGTCTCACATGAGCCTTTTCTCTGCTCTAGAAATTCAGATAATTTATGCCATGGGCACTTGTCATTTGTTGGCTGTCCAACATTTGAATCCCCAACATCCAAATTCTACATTGGATTAGTCTTGGTGAGAGATAGGACACCTTTTCCCACTCCAAAAACCGAAGCAGGAATGTCCTCCTTTTTCACCTTCCCCACCCCCAACCCCTTCACATGTGTGCAAATATACCAGGGCAAGAACATTTGACCCAGTGCAGCCAAACAGACACTCCCACCCAGACTTTGAATTGGGGGAGACAGACCCATGGACAAAAGGATAGATGAGATGGGTGGGGCAGTGGTGGTGGCCCAGCCACAATGCTGTGACCAATAGCCCTGACAGTGTGCAGCAGTCTTGGTGATAAGGAGCACACCCACCCTTGCCCCTGCCAAGCTGGATAAAAATGTCTTTGATAAGGTGGGGAAAAGTGGGCTTTTTTTCAATATTAAGATATTCTCCAATTATGCTAAAAGGTGGACAATCTTAGGAATATTTGATACGGTTCAGCAAAGAGACAAAGATTCAGCTAGCATACTAACACACCAGAATTATACTGTATATGGTTAGTCCATTGTTGCAGGAGAAAAGTTTGCTTATCTTGAAGATACTTCACCCTCAGGCAAAATAGGCAGTGTCACTGTTTTTGATCTCCTTCCTGTAGAACTGATTCCCAACTCCTACTCTAGGTTTACCAAGGAAAACTAGATGGAACTGACTGCCTGGGCCTAGCAATAACAGAGAAGCAAAACTTAGGGAAGGGAGGGCTGCCGTAAAGGACAGAGGGGACTGTAGGAAATAGAAGAAATAAGGGGGTCACAGGGTCTACCAAGGCAGACGTGCAGATATGCGTGGGTGGAGAGACTGCTCTGTGGGTGGATGGGGAGACTGCTCCGTGTACGGAAGAACTGCCCATTCACATCCCCTGTTTTCTTGGCTGCTACTTAACTGGAGACATGCTCCTGCCTCTCCCTGCTCTACTCACCTCCCTCGGGAGTAGGAAAGACCTCAGAGATTGAAAGCCCCCCTGAACTCCCGCAGTCGGGAACCAGTCTATCCATTGAATGTATACATTACTCTGCTACATGTAAAATTTTTATGTGGTATGCATGGATTACCCTTCAAAGGGAAGACTAACAGATTCAGAGGGTAAGCTCAAACAGAGGCATACATTAGTAAGCTCTTTTGGCTGGAGAGCTAGAGATACCAAGAACCATGCTCTCGAAGTACTGGGTTAGATGAAGGGGTTGGGCTTGATGACCTTTAAAGTCCCTTCCAGCTGGAATGTTCTATATTCTGTAAATATTCTACACTCTCTTTATTTTAAAATGCAGCTTTTAGCAACCATGGCTCTGCCACACTTTAGGCAATCTCTTTGCCATTCTGAGTCTGTTTACTTTAGTGTGCATTGAGTGAGTGACACTGTGAATTGCCCAACCCCTGTCCATTGCCGTGTCTTCCTTTTAAACATGAACCTCATTCTGTTCTAATACCCTTCACCTCTGTCCCATGCAGTCACATGCCTCAGGGAAACCTGACCCTGCTCCCAGCCCCAGAAATAGGCCTGACTGGTCTAAAAGTAATCCCATTCCTCTTGTCAATGATCAGTTCATGAATGAGATGCAATTCTGGCCAATGAGACATGAAGGGAAACTTGAGGGGGGCATTTGGAAAAAAAAAATTCTCACTCCTAATAGAGAGCTCTAGAGGGGGAAATAATCTTTCATTTTCTTCTAGAAGTATTTGGGCTTTGTTGTGATGGCTGGAACCGCTATAGCCATCTTCCTATCAGCCTGAGGATGCCGGCAACACTTGTGACAGAACACTAGGGGTCTTGATGATAATGGTGAGCCACTAAATCGATCAACACTGAAATCTTCCCACAGCTCTGAATTAAAAGAATGCATTCACAGCAGTCCCTTCTTAATGGCAAGGAACATGTTCCAAGACCCTCCAGTGGATGCCTGAAACCACCGATAGTACCAGACTCTAAATATCCTATGTTGTCCCCTATACATACACACCTATGATAAAATGTAATTTATAAATAAGGCACAAAAAGAGATGAACAACAATGGATAATAAAGTAGAGAAATTATAACAATATACTGTAATAAAAGTTCTGTGAATGTGGTCTCTGTCTCTCTCCAAATACCTTATTGTACTGTACTCACCTATTTTGGAACCACTGTTTCAGAAAGCAAAACAGCAGATAAAGAGAGACTAATGTACTTGTTGTTAAAGACACTTTGAGTTGAGTTTTCTGTTACTTGCAGCCTAATACATCCAACTGATAGGGTGGAGTTAAGAATACCTTCAAAGCATAATTGTAAGGGCCTGAGGAGATAAAATAGATAGAAATGCACTGTAAAATGTTAAGTAGCATATAAAACAAATATGTTTTTATTATTGAGTGCTTAATTCTCTGTCTTCCACATCTTCATAAGTGTCATTTTTTTCAAGATCTTTAAAACAAAACAATTTCCAAATATAATTAATATTACCTCAACATAAGTGGAGAATGATAAGATAGCAAATAGAAAATTGATCCTGGGTTTTCTGTGATAACTGCAAGACCTGGCCAGCAGAATGGCCTGGCACTCCTGTTACTGTCCTTGGCAGAAGTCCTACTCTGGCCCTTCCATCTAAGTGCCCAGACTAATTGAGCCTTTCATGAGTATTTCCTTTTACTACTTTATTTGTGCATCTGTGTATCATTTTCTTTCTGTTCTCCCTTAAACTCCCCATTGTAATCCCACTGACTAGAATGACACTCAATAGCAAAGGCAGGGATAATAAGGTCAAAATATAGTCTGAAATCAGCCCTGGACTCCTGCAGCTGCGCCACTTGCTAATTCACTTGGAACTTTATGGATGGCTTTTCTCTTTCCCATCACAGAGCAAATAACAATGCTGAGGAGGTTGAGATAGGACTGCACTCTGCTCCTCTCTGTATACTATTTAATTCTAGGCATGTTTTCAGCTGGGGATTTATAGCAGAACAAGACAGTGTGTGAAATATCTTTCCTTCATTTTTAAATGATTAGTAAGTAAGAATGTACCTCTAAGACAGAGGGGGTATATAAAGTCCAACTGCTTTTGCCAGCTGTGCCAATTTGCCTAATCCTAGAAATCTGTTATTATCTCATTTTTAATCTCAAATATGAAGTTTAGTTTTAGGAGGATCTTTGCCTAACAGAAGGAACAATTGAGATGAAAATCTCTGATTCCTATGAAATACACTGCTCTTGGAAAACTTTGCATGGATTTCTGATATACACAGAGATTTCTATGAAGTATGACCACACACACACACACACACACACACACACACACACACACACATACACATACACACACTTCAGATCCCAAGACTTCAAGAGACCTCAGAGCTAGAGCTACCTAGCCCAACACCTTCCTTGGAAAAAGTCAAGAGCCAAAAAGGCCAAATGACTTGCCAAATATCATACTTCCTGCCCAAGATTGCAGGCAACGGCAGTAAAAGGATTCACAATGACAGCCAGTATTAATTTAGTTCATACTAAGTGCTTTGCATTCATTAATTTAGGTCTCAGAATAACCCTATGTAGCTGGTGCTATTTATCCTAATTTTAGAAATGAGAAAGGGAAACCTTGGAGATACTAAATATTGTCCAAAATCTACCAGCCAATGGTTCTGAAAACCAGTAAAGTTAGTTTTCAGAGCTATAAGGCAACTCTAAAGTCTATGTGCATAGCCACCCTGCCAGGCTATATATTATACCAGAATCTAGTAGATGCTATCTTATTTTACCATACCAAGACGGCACCTATACTCAGAAGAAAATGGAAATAAAAATAAGACATTGTGTTTTAAACTTTTATAGCTCTTTGTGGTTACTGAATTCTAACTAATATTCACCCTATTATAGAGAAAGAAATGAGCCTCATAATATGATCTGAACCTACTTAATGGTTGTATATATTAAAATAGCTTCTAGACAAGATACAACTAGGTCTCTTTTCAAAATACAACATCCTCTTTCCTTAAAGCTCTAAAAGATTGTTAGAAACAAGAGTAGGCTTCTTTTTCTTCTTTAAGTATTAAAACGAAACACCTTGACTGTATCCTTTCAAATCTCCCCTATTTATCAGGCTGACATTTTGAAATTTGGGTTTGCTATGAAAATAGCTTATCCAATGAGAGAGCATTGTGTTGGGCCAATGTCTTTTTTGAGCGCTGTGACTCTCGGTTTCATTGTTCTGTTTTGCTGCAGAATTATCATTGCTATTTTTAAATCACTGCTGTAGACTTGTCAGCTTTGAACCACTCCTCTTGGCTGCATGGGCTCCAGTCGCCTTTTCAATCCTACTGATGAGCCATCCCAGGTGTAATATTTTTATGGCTTCTCATCTATTTATAATTGCTTCTCAAAAACTAGAAAATTGTGTTTGTGCCCTACTTTTTTTCCCCAACCTACATTACCCCTCTGACTGAAGTAATCACCTGTCATGCTTAAACAATTAGCGTAATGCAGAGGACACTCGGGCCTCCTACACAGTGCTAATGGATCACCAAATGTGGCTTTAAAAAGTCAGATAAAAATGTGTTTTACATGGGCCAGTGCTGGATTTTGGCAAACCACCTTTACACACACATTGCTGACATAGGATCATCACGGTGGGTGCTTCCCAAGGGGTGGCAAGCTTCCTCCACCTGAAGTCTGAGACTCAGCAGGGAGATACCTATGTCTCAAAAACACTACTAGTACATACATCAGAATTGTCATTTTATGCTTAGTGTGACATTATAATAGTATAATGTCCATGTCTTCTAACCAATGCTGATTTCCTGAATATGGTTCTAAGACACATTTCTGGCTTTAATCATGCAAGACTTGTTCTCATTTATTCACTCATTTACTCATTCATTCATTCACTAACTCAAGTATTGATGAGCAAAGTTTCCCAAGGCCCTTATTCCATAATATTCCCAATTTAAGAACTATATTATCAAACATTTCTGCATTGAATTCTGAACCTCTTTTAATAAAAATGTAAATAATGGATGACATTTGTAAGTTCTTAGGGAGAAGCAGCATAATACAGATGTTAAGAGCATGGACTCTGGAGCCAGCGTACATGAGCTTGAATTTTAACTTTGCCACGTAACTAGCTATGTGATCTTAGGGAGACTACTCAACCCCTCTGGGCCTCAGTTTCCTTACCTGTAAAATGGGAATAATTATAGTATCTTTTTTCATATGGTTGTTATGAGGATTAAATTAGTAAATGCAAGAAAAGCTCTTAAAACAGAGCACACATTAAGTGCTTCTTGTTATTATGCATCAAGCACTGTGCTAAGCATGTCACATAAATTATCTCAATTTAATCTATAACAGAGGCATTTTAAAAAATCCAAGTTTAGAAATGAGAAAACCAAGGCCTTAGAAAGGTTCAGTAACCTGCCCTAGGCTGCGCAGGTATAGTTAGGAGTAGAGCCAAGATTCTAACTCAGGCATTCTGTGAACAGAGCCCATTTGCTTAAGAAGTCTGCTATACAGCCCTGACATCAAGCTTTCCAACAAACCTGGGTTAGGTCACGTGTGGTGTGATTTGACCTAGCTTGGGCTCAGTTTATGAAATTATTATAAAAGTAAATAGCCCTTTAGAGAGTGTAGCTCTCTAACCAGCAGCATGGCCTCATGTATAAAACTGAGGGAACTTGACTATCTTCATTAATTTCTTTTTACTTTGCCAGGATTCTTATTGGTGACCGTAGAATTTTTCTGCACTCTGAAAGAGGAATTTAGCAGCAAGGAAAATTGACCTTACTAAATTGGTTGCTATTCATGAAGCAGTTTTATTGAAATAGAACCAAATCACATCAAGGGTTGAAAATGCCCTTTTCAAGTCCTTTAAGTACACACATATATAGATAGATTCAAAGACAAATCCTTGTAATTCCTAATGGATATGGTATGGAAATAGATGCTGAAAAATAACATGCAGATAATGAAATGATGAACTGTTCTGTTATCTCCTCTGAAAAATTCAAACTTTTTCCTCCTTCTGTGCATAGAACATGCAGCAGGAGTGGAGCAGGGCCATGATTTTGCCGGCAGGCTTCACATCCTTCAGGGACTGCCTGACTGTCACACTGCGTAGTTTTACATCCCATCAAATAGATTTTCTTTGTTCAGAAAATAAACATGGGCCTTTTCACATATTGTTTGGCCAGTTATTTTAATTAGAGTAATGTGAGACATTAATTATGACTATCTCTGTTGGGTAGAGATAAAGTAACTCAAGGAAAAATTAATAACAACACAAATAGTTGAAATAATAGTTAACTTTTTTGAGTGCTTTCTGTATGCCAAACATTTTCCTTACATTATCTAATTTAATTCTTACAACTGTAGAAGTAGGTATTGTTATTATCTCTATATTATAGACAAGGGAATTGAACTGAGGTGCAGAGAGTTGAAGTATCTTACCTAAATGAGGCAAGGACAGCTAACTTTTCACCAAAATTTTTGCACCATCATCCGTAAAATCAAGCTGTCTATGAGAAGCAGCTGCCCAACAAGGGGATACATTTTTCAGCTTCCCGTTCTTCTTGGTGAAGCCATGTGATTAGTCCTTGCCAATAGAAAGCAGTGGGAGGGATGTCTGTGTCTCCCAAGTCAGTAATTACTGACTGTGCCTTCTCCACACTCCCTACTTAACGCTGATTGAATGCAGAAGATACTGAGCTTGTAGAAGGCAGAAGAGCCACAAGAAGAAGAATTCCCATCTCTGAATCACCACATAGAAGACTGCTCATCAGGAACACCAGCACTGGGTTGTTATATGAGTGAGAAATAAAATTCTATTGTGTCAAAGTACACATAACTTGGGGTGTATTTGTTATAGCAACCAGCATTATTACCCTAACTAGTAGATAAGCCTATCCTGGAGGAGCCAGAAAGCAAATCAAGGGATTCTACCTCCAGAGTCCACATTTGTAACCACTCTGCTCAACTGCTTCTCAGCAAAGGAGGCAGTAAGTGCTTCACTCCAGTTCATTCATGGCAGAAATGCAAAGAGAGATAGAGCTGAGACCAAGTCTAAAGTGTTCTTTTGAGGAGAATGTCTCACTGCATTGTATTTATCTTTGGCCATTTTGTGTCAAAAAACTTCTACATTATCTTGAAATGCTGCTCACAGGAAGTTAACATTTCTTTTCATTCTTTAAATACAATGTCAGCTCAGATTTCTGAAAACCCACCAAAAATGGCATGATTTGAGAAAATAAAATAAAATACTTATTCGATGTATATTCCTGAGTGAATTAAGTAATTTTCGATTCTCTAAAATTGAGAAGTGTGCCCCTATGCAGCTACACTCAAAGCCCATAGCACAGACTGGAAGGTGACACACACCAATGGACTTAGGTGCTAACTAAACTCAAGCAATCTGGATTTTCCAGCTCTTGCCCCATGCCACCCCCACACTTTCTCTCAACCATCATAGTTACCCAGGCCAATGCATACCTTTTTTATGGGCTAAATTTCCTGGATGGTTATAATTTTAAAATCTCTGGCCTCAGAGTGCTGTAATTACCTCCTGATGATGTAATTAGCAACAAAATTTAACGGAGTATCATGGGACACCTAGAACCTTTCCAAATGCATCCACCTCATTTATAAAGGGTTTTGAACCACTTCCACAACCAACTACCCATAAAACTGAGGCTCCCAAGGTGACAGAATTCACCCACTCTTAGTGAACACTGCACACTGACCTATGCAATAACATTAGGTTGAAGAATATTATAAATGTTGTCAGTGACCAGTAACTCACAAGCAGTCTCATTACCTTACCAGTGGTGAAGGCAGGTGTGCTGAAGTTAGCACCCTGGGATACATTAGACATGATGTAGAGAATTAGTCATTAGTCCCCATCAGGTGTGTTTTTTTCCCACTGTGGAGGATTTAACACGAGAGCTCCAGTGTGAGCTGAGTCTTTCTCTGGCAGCTTAGACGCTGCCTAATGAGAGCAATGCAGACTAGCTCTGAGTTCACATGAGATGGGGATTGTCTTTTCAACCCTGCCCTCACCTGCCACCCCCATCACAGGGAAGGTTGCCAAAGGAGAATCCAGGCACAGTCCTAACATGATGTAAAGGCCCATTCAAACAGCTAGGTGTTCAGCACACATATCTTCTGCTTAGTTTGGGTCTGTTTGCTTTTCCACAGTTTAAAGACTTCAAAATGTGAATGAAAGAAACTGATCAGTAGGTAATTTGGCATGTGTTAAAGGAGAGTTTTGTGGCACCAGGCATAACAATGTTAAACAACAGCAAAATTCTATAATCTGATAACAATTTCACCTCATCATTGAAGAAGTAGCTGCTGAATTTTGGAAGTCCATTGGGATTCTTTGGAAACTTCTAGAGTTAGCATAGTAGATCAATGGCCTTGAGGCCTTAAATAGAACTTGGGTATACCGATGAGCAACCAAGTGCCTAGTTTTTATTGCTGGGATGAGTTCTGACATTTAAAGTCTTCCGTGACTTAGAATGTAATGAGACAACTGCTCCCAAGTAGAGGAATTATGCAGAAATGATATATGACTTGCCTAGAGAGAAAAGTATCCCAGCAGAGAATGTGAGATGGAATATAATCTGGCCCCATTAGAAATCTCTGTAAGAGTAAAGAACGGATTTAATGTTGAATGGGAAATTGAAGTACTATATTTCTCAAAATGAAGGCAAAATTCAAAGTTTCAGTGTTCTACCTGAACCTGACTTGAGTTTGGCCTCTAAATGATAAAACTGAACTGAGGATCCTGGTAGAAATTCCTTGGAAAGTAAACACTCCTGCTACCTTTCACTCAGGGCTCTCTTGAACATTGACACCCCCTTGAGGTGGAAAAACTGGTTTTAATATTGGAGTCATCTTTTACTAGCTATCTTTATCCAGGTGTTTATCTCCTCTGAGTCTCACCTGGAAAACAGAAATAATATCCTCTCAATTTACTTCTCAGATATGGAGATTGCATAAGGCAATGTAGGAGATTCCACTTTAAAAAGTGAAAGAACAGCCCTTTCCTAAGTCAGAGAGAGGAGAGGAGCCCATATAGTGATAGCTTTAAGCCCTACTCACGGAAATGGCCTTGACCCTTGGCAGAGTAAGAGTGTGTTTTAAAGGCCAAAGAGTTATGGAAATGATCTGACTTTATACACCAGGTGTTGTATGGCAAACACTAGTCTGAGTGAGGAGATACTAAAATGTGTTATGGGGAAATAAATGGTACAGCTAGTATACATGGCCTGTCCTTCTGAAGTAAGGTGCAGGTTCAGAATATTTCTTTAGAGGAAGAGTGGCAGAGGCAACATAGAAATCCATCATCATAACGATATATCCATTTCCTTCCTGGTGAATAAAAATGGTGTCTCCTTTAGAAAGTGATCCATGAGTCATGTCCCACCTCTGGCTCCATCAGGTGGGCATGAGTTAGAAATTCCCATGGCTCCTCCTTCACTACCCACCCTCTCTTGCTCACCGTGTGAATTCCTTGAGCTACATACCAACAAGAGTCTTTCAATAGCTCTCTCCCGCATTATTGCAGCAGCCTGTAAAGTCTCCTTGTTGCTTGAGACGCCACCTCGAATGCTTTCCTTTTCTGAAATACCACATTAAGGAAAATCCATGATTCTCCATGACTTACTTATACTCATTTAATTGCCAGTTAAGGGCATCTATGGTGGCCCTCATTCACCTTTCAAAGTTTTCCCAATTCAATGAATGCTTTATTCAAGGTAAACATGTTTTCCAAACATACAGCATATGTCCCAACCTCCCTGACTTTGCCTATACTGCTTCCCTCCTCTTTTTGAGGTGTGACAACCAAACCAAAAGTGTGGTCTTGAGGGTGCCTTATACCTGCCCATATTATTTTCTTCCAACAACGTCCTGCTGAAATGTGTCTCCTACATTAAGCATTTTGAAACCCCCTAGTGGCATTCATCCTTCTCCAATGGTTCTTTAGATTTTGCTCAGAACAGTTAGATTTTTCCCTTGTAACACAGTTATTTCTATGCTTGCTGTATTCCATCTTCCAGACTGTAAATTCTTTTAGTTCAGGGAACTGTGCCTTACCTTTATTTCCTATAATTATCTAATTCAGTGGGTGTTCAATATTTGTTAAGTGGATGGATGTATTAACGAATAAATGAATGAAGTCTTACCTTTCTTCCTTTGCTCATGCTGTTCTACATTAAATGGTTTGCCATTGGCCTCAAAATATCAGCCATCCTTTAAAGTCGAGCTCAAGGCTTATTTGTTCCATAAGGCTTTCCTCAAACTACTTCAGACCCCACCAATCCCTCTGCTGTATTTATAGTCTGTATGTCAAGCATCCAGACAGGTGCTCTCCTAAATGTTCACTATCTACTTGAAGAACACTGGTCTTGCTCCTCTAAAACAGTCTTAATTCTGAACTCCATGGATAGGATGAGAGAGACCATGAACTCTTTTAAAACTAAATGCAATTGTTTTTAATGCTCAGACGCACTAGAGTGTCCAAGTCTCCATGGCTCAAAACAGGTTAAAAGAACCACTGTCCCATAAGCTCCTTTCTTAGAGCAGAGATGGAGTATGTCCTGGACATCTTTTCTACTTCCCTCAGTAGCTAGCCAAGTGCTGGACTCCCTTTAAATGATTGAAGCATCCCCTTGATGAGACCAATGTCTCTTGACTTCCACCATGTCCCACCTAGCACAGCACCAAGCCTGGGAGGTGGCTGGCAGAGCTTCATAATGGCATTGCAAGTAGGCAAGCAAATAACTCAGGAGTGTGGTGAACTAATGCCTGCATTAGGATGGTAGAAAAGCAGCTGGCCTAACGGTGTTATCTTTCTTTTGAAATTCTATTATCAGACGGGTCAGGCAATGGCAATGCTGCAGGAAAGCACGAGCCCTGGGTAGTTTTGGGTCGTTAAAAAGTAAACCTGTAAACGGGTTGATCTCCTCTGGAGGAGGGCCTGGCGCAGCCCTGGAAGCTCTGGGCTGAATCCTCACCACTGCTCCATCTCCTCCCTTTCTGCCTTGCCTGGCCTGCTCTGGCCACCTTGACGCCTCACAGCAGCACCAGGTCTGGAAAGCACCGGAACCCGTATGTGTTGAATTAATATAAAATAAACTTTATAAAGCATAGTGCTTTAGAGAGGTAGTGTTAGCAAAGACATGTCAAAATGTTCACTTGGGGTTGAACAGCAGGACAAAATAAGATATGTTACCAGCTCGAATGCTTTTATATATATAAAAAGATCTGTGGAGTCCTTTTAAGGTACAAATGATGACTTAAGCTATTTAACAAAAAGGTTGGTTTTAAACAACAAAACAAAACAGGGGAGGTACAATTGGTGATTTTTGTTTTAACAAGCTGAATTCCTCCTGGCTTCTCCTGGCTTAAGTCGTGGTTTGTGTTACCAACCAAAAAAATTATAAGCAGCTACTGCAATCGTGGTTTCGATAAAACTCTCTTAAGTAATGATGATCCCACCTTATTTAGACAAGTCAGGGGTCAATATGGCCTTATTTGCTTCTGTTTTTCATTAGTGGCACTCTCTTGTGTAGCATCACACTTCCTACCAGCTCCTTGAATACACAGAGGATTCATGCTTCAGTTCTGCATGTATTAAGAATGCAGCCATAGCAACTACTAGCATTAATGAACTATTTGCTTATGCAGTAATAATTAACTTCCATTACATTACTTTGTGTGATTACTTTCTTAATTGCCTGAATTATGCATCCATTTAATATTTAATAACCATTCTCAGAAATCAGACACTGGTAAAAAACAAATTGCTCACAGTTTCCTTGCAATAATTAAACTCACAAGAATAAATGAAACCTTTTAAAAACAAATGCCTTGTGATTATATCCTTGCATATAGAACAAGATCCTAAATTAGTTATTTATTAAATCTAAATTTTAGTCCAAATAGTGCATTTTTCATTTTCACCTCGGGAAATCAACCTGCACAGTACCTGATTTCAACAACAGGATTAAGTGCCTTCTATTTTCTTCGGGAGTCACAAACTGCGTTAATATTTATTACCATGCAAAATTCAAAAGTACTTAAAATATTGTGTGTTTATATTTATTTCAACTTGGCATCTCTTTTACACAAGGTAAGTAAGATGTTTAGGTGGAGATTAAAGTGTTATGAAACGAGATCAATAGCTCTCCATTAAGATGGGCTATTGTGAGCCTCCCCATTATTCTGCTTCCTAACCACCCCACCCCTGACACACACATACTCACACACAAACCCAAGCCCATCCATTCACCTCAGTGAAAACACACATATGCAATCTGTTTTTAACCAAGCAGAAGGAGACTCATGGCAATTTATCCTCATACATTTTCACTCACAACCAGGCAGTTTGATCTTGCCTTTTCAACTCGCCAGCTAGAGCTTTTAGAACCCCCGTGCCCTTCTGCTGGCACCCAAGCAAAGCCACATGCTGATTTGCAAAGTGATAATGCTATTATCCTATTGTACATCAGCTTCAGTTCCCTCCGGCTTGCAAAGTCATCACTGTCTTAACAAATAAAACGTGCAACTGCTTTATCGCAGGTTTTCTTGGTGAATAGATTCTATTGAATCTGGACAAGACAGCTTTCTTTTTTTTTCTTCCTGGGACTGCATCTGCAAAATTGTTCTGCCATTCCACATTGATTATGGCAGCTATGTACAGACGTGTTTATCTGAACCATAACCATGTTAGGCTTAAGCTACAGGGACACTGGGATGTTATTTACCCACTGTTACCCTGTGCATACATAATATACACAAAATAATGTGTGTCACATGAAAAGAGGGAGGGAAAGTTTAAAGCATTTTGTACCAAATGGGCTCATCCGGAAAAACAGGTGCAGCCTAAGAAATTACATATGGAGTGCCAAGTGAGTAACTGAGATGAACCATTTTCCTACCAGTGAGGAGAATCTTTTTCCAAGGCATGGAAATAGCCATGGGGAAGGGGTAGCACTGGGGACGGGGTTGATTTGTGGAGAAAAACTGGAGTTTAGGGTGTTGCAAGTCAACAATGGCTGTTATTCTGAGTTTCTAAACTGAGCTAAATTGATGCCAATCTTGCTGACTGTTGTTACAGTGGGCAGAGTCATTAGGATTTGCTTTTTAAATGATCTCTCAGCCTGTAAGGCTGAGAGCTGCTAGCAAGGCAAGGTTAGAGAGAAAATGATAGCAGTATGTTGATGCTTCACAGACCTCATGATAGTTTCCGTCTGTCATTATTTACGTCTGACTAGATGCGTCATGTCAGCTACCTAGAAGGCACTTTAATATGAAGCTCTTGTTTGCCTCCGCTCTTGCGCAGCCAGACTGGGATACTATTATTTTTGCATCACTACACTTAGGTGAAGCTTGCTTCAATCTTTCAGTAATGACACACAAAAGAAGTAAAAATGGTTGTGTCCAAGTTATTATACATGCTTGTATTCTAACAGGCCTCGTCAGCATTGCTCAGAAAAAGAAAAAAGTGAATTTAAATCAATAAACAGACATTTATTAAAAGGTCAGCTTAATTCTATTTGTTTCAGCTCCTTTGCCAACATTTTAGGTAAAACTGTTTTTCTTTGGCTTTGGATTAGTGTCATTGTTATTGGATGGAATCACTTGGGGGGAAGCTATAAAATGAATATTTGATCAAATTTGCTCATGTTGCTTAATATCATCTTATATCATTTTTATAAATTTTATCAGCATCACTGTAAATAAAGCCACATGAAAAGCTTTCATTTTGTATCTATATTATTGGTATCACTAAGGACACATTTTTAAACAATGTGCATTTATCTGAAAACTATATATATAGAGAGAAAGGCCTAATAACAGTGATTCTGAAATCCAAGATGGCTATTTTATACATCAGAAAAAAAAATACTATTATGGCAAAAAATGAACGAGGATATTGATGTTTTCTTTCATCAAGATTGTCTTAACAAATGAAGCTACCACTATTCTATAACTGTCCCTGGCAGAGAAAAGAAATGTTAATTGAAAATATTCTAGAATGTTGAAATTTATTGACACCATTTCATACTGAAAACTGCAACATAGTTTTAGCAGGAGGCACATTTTAATAATGCCAAAATATTCTAGGTGACTTTTTCTTTGTGCTTTAAAAAATATAATAAATATAAGCAGATTTTAGTATGAATGAAACAATCTACAAACACATTTGTAAATACAAAAGCATATAAAGATATACATCAGTAATAACACATAAACAGTTTGCAATTTTTTATATGCATAATTTAGTACAAAGGCTTGAAAAGGTACAATTTTAAAAATAAAATAACTCACATAGACTCATGTAGACATTTTTTAAAATGTGCCTTAGGAATGACATGTTTATAAAGTTTCCACCAAGATTCTATATTTAAACAGTAAATAGCATTATCACATCCGGAAAATGAGTTATTACTCTGAATTAAGAAATTTAGATAATGGAGAGAAAAAAGTGCACAACCATTCTGCCTTCTGAACTTTAAGCATTTAACAGAATGTCATGACTGCTGCAGTGTTAACTGAACAGATTTCTATCAAAAGTCTGGGGCATTCTGAATTAGCTGGAGATGGCTAGTACTTGATCTCCTTATTTTGACAGAATAAGTGCTTATATTCTTGAAGTCTTCACAAGCCATGTAAGCATAAAAGTGTCATGATGGAGATCTCTTTTCCATTTTAAAGATCAGATGCCAGCTTCATGAGATGATATTTTCAGGTTGATGCATTTGTGTTTGTGGCATATTTTTATAAATTTCAAGTATAATGCTTTGTCAGGACTAAATGAAATGCCCTGTGCATGCATATATATACATGCATATATATATACATGTATATATGTGTGTGTATATATATAAGTGTGTGTATATATATATTAGAATGCCTAATAATTTGCATTTTTAACCACTGGGCTCTCATAAACGACTATGACAAATACAGTAATTTGAAATGGAATCAATCACATTCTCTCAATCCCTTAAAATGTTTAAATAGTTACATTACAGCACATATGTTAAAATACTTTTTTACAAAATGGTTTGCCCAAGGCATTTTTCTTACCTCTTGCCCAAGCTACATGTGAGTTATGGCAAAAAATGAACAGTAGGTGGCAGTCAAACCACTAAACTGCCTCAAAGCTTCATTAACTTTAGACTCTTGTTAAGAGTAATAGGAAAGTAGTGTATTTTTCCATTTTAAAGAATTCATTTTATAATTAATCTTGAAATACATTTCTAAGGTCCCAAGCTGCTGAAATAGTGAGCTGATTGCATCCTTAAGCGAATGAGCTCAGATAAAAGTGATTTAATTCAAGAACCCTTTCTGCTTTGTCTCTGTGACTTTTTTCCCCTTCATTTCTCTGTTATTACTATTGTAATGTGGGTCTTTATGCAGTTGTAGTTGTGGACATGATCAGCACATTCTTGGGCTGAAGCCCAGGGCTGTGTAAGCCGTGCCTGCATATCTTCGTGCAGGTTTTAAATAACCTGCAAGAGCTATTTCCTCCCCTGATCTTACAGACCACACAAATATAGTCCCTTTCTGTGCATCAGAAGATAAACTAGTTTATAGGAAGAAAATCCTAGAGAAGTAACTGAAACACAGAAAGAACATCCTCAAAAGCAGAGGATTGTGAAAAACTAAATTTTCAGACAATGGAAGTAAAAATTATTAGTGTGAAGTACCTTTGGAGGCCATGTTATCTACATTACAGGAAGGGCTTCATCTGTTGTGCTCAACATGGTCCCCACGGTTGAGAACAGCATGCCAGGCACACAGTAAATGTTCATTAAATATTTTCTGGATGAATCAATGAGTGGCCAAAATCCAAGTCCCACTCATTTCTCAGATAGTCTATCCTGAAACTTTTTGCTACTGTCTCAGCTCTTCACAATGATAAAGCTACATTCTCACTCTCCACTGCTGTCCTTTCTCCAAATGTCACTGTTAATCACTATCATTGGGCACTGACATGGCACCACTAACACAACACAGCAGGACACAATTCTAGTCTGGTCGATTTGGAATGTAGATGATGCCTTTCCATTGTGTTACTGGCCACACTTGTTTCTAAAAACCTAAGTTCATGCACAGAAAGAGCAAACTATTTAAGTAGTATTGGCCTAAAAGCTAAGTCAACTTGATCAACATATTTACCTGCCCGTGCTGTAGTTTCCTCATCTGAAATCAGAAAAAAACAGAGCCTACTTTATAGAGTTATATGTGTTTCAATATTGTTATTATTTACTACTGACCCATGCATAACACTTTACAAAACACATAACACTTTACAAAACAATTTTTATTCACCCCTATTTGTGTATGTCATGAGAATCATTGTGACAGTAACTGGACTTGGTCATGCAAAGAAAGGGTTGCATAATAGAATATCCAGGAGACTCTCAAAAATGAAGTATAATATGGAAAATAATATGCTTTAAATTGACAAAAAGCTTGATTTTCTTTTCTCTCTCTCCTTTTTTTTCACCCAGTTTCAGGGATAGTCAGGAAATAATTAACATTCCTACACCTCCCTCCAGTTGACCTGAGAGGTGAGGATGCTCTCCCATCCCCATGCTTCCTCACATCTCAGGCCAACTGATCTCTGAAAATGGTTTCCAAACATTGAGAACTCACCTCAAACCAGGACTAAAAAATTCTCATCAATTTTGATTTTTTAAAAATCTATACTGTAAGTCATTACAATGACCACTTTCAGGACAATTAGTTCTAGAAGGAGGCATTATAAGGTGATTTCTTGTTATCCTTCCTTGAATCAGATAGCTGCATTTTGTCAAAAATAAATTCAGATCCCAAGGGGGCCTAAGTTTAGTTCAAACCATCAGAAAGGAGGCGACTCAAGCTGTGTTTACAATCTGGCAGTTTACTTCCTTCATATGTAGCTAGCAGTGGGCAAGCGTTGCACATCGGATTTTAAGGTTAACAGTAAGAAGCATTTTCTAATCTCACTGAGAAATATTTAAGGAAATAAAACCCTTTTCTTCAACTTATTCATTCTTCTCTTCCTATGGCAAACACTCCACAGTATTTTTAGTAAAGAAATGTGAACTAGTCAGTGTCTAAAAAAACAAATCAGTAATTTGATAACGTTCTGAGACATAGGCTCTCTTTTTTCTAGAATCTTGTATTCTTTTAGGTGACTCTTTGAGGAAGGAGGTCAAAATATTGAGTGTGAGCAATTTAAATAGGAGACATTGAGTAATTTAAAAATGAGACATTCAGTACGACTCATTCATTTAAATTACATGAAAATCCAAGGTAGACTGTGTGTAATTAGGGGCTGTGTAAGTCCTCAGACAATTTCAGTGGGGGTTAGGAGATTGCTTTAATAGACTATGACAAGGTTCCTTTTGTTTTTCATAAAATAATTGTATTCCCCCTTGAAATGTAACAAATCCTTAATGAAATCACAGCCTCTTTCTTGTTAGGGAGTACTTTTTATGTTTTGAGAGATCAACAATGTCAAAACAATTACTTCAAATTAATGATGGATGAACCTCAAAAGATTCAGAGGTTGATTACGTCAAAGATATGAAGCCTCACATGAACCTCCGTGAAGCCTGTGGTCAAAATCTCACCTGATAAGGTGCTCCCAGGAGAGGCATAAGGGCTGAAAGCAACACAGCATTGGATAGGGAAAAATACTGGGCAGAGAGTAAGTCTGATTTTTACTGGTTCTGTTATCCACTTCCTGGATTACCCCAAGCGAATAACTAAGAGTCTCTGGACTCACTCTTCTAGTTGGATTTCTTTTATTTTTTGCTTATTTGTTGAGGGGTTGCTTATTTGTAATGTGAAATAAGTAATTTTCTGTGACATTGCTGTGATAAGTAATTTTCTTTTGACTTTTTGGACCAAAAAGGGTATTTTTATGGTTTATACATATAAAGTAAAACCCATCGGTGGATTAGTTTCTGCTAAGCTGGAAACACATTTTCACTTGGTCCTCAAATAGTGAAATTATAAGTTCTGGCCAGGTTTGCAAGCAAAATCATGGTGGTAACTGTGCATGTTATAGCCAATGCCACACCTATTCATGTGATTCATTAACAACTAAGAGAATAGAGGAAAGAAGGAGCAAACCAAAAATTAGCTTTATAAATAAGTCATGCCAAACCAATCTCCTTTCTTTGTGTTAATACGTGGATAATCAGTGTTGTCAATACAGAATCTTTGCAAAGTGGATATCTTAATTTCAAACACAAAATTCAATAGCTTGTACTATTATGGACTAGATAAATAAATTCAGGCAGGATGATAATGTAAACCAAAAGTGCTCTGTAATTGTTCCAGTCTTGTTTGGCTTTTTATTTTCTCTGTGGTTAGGTTGAAGTCATAAAAGATGTACCTATCAAACCTTTAAAGAACAAAAAAAGACTGTAAGGGACACTTGCTATGTTGGACGACATCATCAAGATTCAAGGAACTTAATAGGATGGAGGATATGCTAAAATAAATCAGATGAATTTAAACAGGGATAGAGTCCCATCATTTAGGTTCTAATACATACAACATACACACTGCACATACGTATATAAGAGAGAAGGGACGTTGGTTTTTAGTAGTTCTGGCCCCGGCCGTATATGACTAAAAGTTCTGAATGAACTACCAGTGTAGCATGACTGCCAAAAATATAAATGCAATGGCAGCTAACACATGGACTCGTGTGTCAGGCACTTTTCTAAATTACTCATGAGCATGATTTTATTTATTCCTGTTATCATTGTTTTATAGATTAATAAACTGAAGTAGAGAAAGCGTAGGTAACTTCTCCCGAGGCAGAGTCAGGATGACGATGGCAGTGTCTGTCCCCAGAGCCCACTCTTGGAATTTCTGCTTACACAGGCTTTTCAGCTCCAGGAGAGTTCCTGCCCACTGTTCTTTGAGCTGGAATCTGGCTCTCTGTTCCCTGTACTTTTTAAGATGGACAGGGAAAGAAGACACCATAAACACCAAGAGGCAAAGCTGTAGGAAACAGAAATGCTTGCCTGGAGGGGAAAAGCTTGGGGAAGTCACAAGAGGTGTTATCAGATATCTAGACTAGAACTTGTCAAGGAAAACGTTCCACTTCTTTATGTATTCCCATAGGGAATGGAAGTCACAGGGAGGCAAAATTTAACCCAATATATGTTCTCACCACATAAATGATCCCAACTAGCATGTGCTGCCTTGTGAGATAGTGAGCATCTCATCTGTGGAAATTATCAAGAGGAAGCCAGATCAAGGAGCAGTGCCAAGCAGCACTGGGGGCAACCCAGAGAGCTCCTAGGGAGCCTTCCGAGATGCAAAGGTTTGGATGATCAAGGAAAAGCTTGAAGTAGAAAGACTGTCTTTGTGAACTACTTCACTCTCTCCACTCAGCAAACACACACACATACAAACTTTCCTCTGTCTCCATCTGTATCCTTACATGGTAACAATTGCACTGGGTTTGCAGCTAATAGATCTGAATTCTTACTAACATTTTACTCAAACACCTCTGCCCCCTTAATTTATCTTCCTGTGAATAAGAAAAAGGGGAGGAATTTGAAAAGATGGATAGAAGGAAGGGGGGAAGGAGGGAAGGAAGGAAGGAAGGAGAATGTAAGAAAAATAGATCTGGTCATGCTTCTCTCTTCATACTTCTCAAGACTTTTGTGAGACCACAATGAGGTAATAGATTAGTAAGAGTTTTGAGGAAGAGAAATAGACATTTGAAGCACTCTGTAAATTCACACTACTGAAGGATTTTTTGTGTGCAGCAGTTTGGCTCCATGCCCTGTGTGACTCCTAGGTCATGGGTTTGTTCCATATGAATGGGTTAATTACATCCTGTCCTCTGACCACATGCTCTGTGCCCAAGTCAAACTTGGCATCTGGCGAATGGCTGTTCTGTGCCAGGGACTGTGGGAAAGAGTGAGAAGAACTCAGTACAAAGCTGTCTCCACCAACAAGAAACAGGTCAAAATGAAATTTTTAATCACCGTGCACAGTGGCATCATCTCAGTACATAAAGGACTGCTCTTTTAATAATGGAAAACTTTTCTGCAGGTGGGGAGATTTTACATTTAGATGAAATACATTAAAATGAAAAATATATACATATACATATGTGTGTGTGTTATACAAAAATCTCAAGATGTAGAAATAAAAAAAAAATAGATACCAAGGCCCATTACTCAGTTTTTAATGTATTCCCAGACAATGAAATATATGAACCTTTATTACTGGTCATCAATATCTAGCATCTACCTTTTTTACTCACCAACTTTAAAATAAAGCTATAGAAATCATAGGCAATTATACGATAAAACAAGGCGAGTCTTCTAAACAATTTTAAAATTCAATTTTAAACTTAACTAATCAAATGCTACTATTTACACATCTGGAATGAGAACATAAACCAGTTCATTATAAACATAATAACCTCAAGGAGTTGGATATTATAAGTAAGATAACAGATGTGGTATAAATGTAGAAACTGGAAGTGGGGTGCTTTATTTTTCAATTTCCCTAGATTTACATTAAGGAAGTACAAACCTTGAAATCATAACTGTAATATAGAAATTAAAAAGTATTCAATTCTTTAGCTAAGAATTGGCTTGGGGGGAAAAGCCTTACATATATCTCAAAAGGGCAAACTAAAGAGAAATAATATATTAACTAGAGTTGGGGTACAAATATCAAGAATAACAAAACATATTGAAAGAATTAATTAAATTGACAAAACCTCAATTAAAATGGGAGTTTTTCATCTTGAAATCTTCTCATGCTGCAGATTACACCGATTTTTAAAGATAGCTTGAATATTCTAGAAATATTTTGTATTTCCTCTGCGATTACTTGGAAAGTTATGAATATTTAGAATAAAGGGCTAAATACCCTAGTTTACACCTGCAATGGGAAGCTTTTTGGGGCTGTGGGGGAAATGGCTAGCAGTCCACCAACAGTTTCCCTTCTTTTCTTCCTGAGCATGGAGCTAGGTTACATTTCTCAGCTTCTCTTGCAACTAGGTGTGGCCATGTGACCAGACTGTCACCAATGAGCAGAACTGATGAGAGCAATTTTCACATCACACGCTTAAGAGGGCGTTCTT
This sequence comes from Gorilla gorilla gorilla, assembly GCF_029281585.2. Classification (NCBI taxonomy): domain Eukaryota; kingdom Metazoa; phylum Chordata; class Mammalia; order Primates; family Hominidae; genus Gorilla; species Gorilla gorilla. The sequence continues at coordinate 78,159,910 of NC_073235.2, forward strand.
GGCTCTGGACTTCTGCTCCTCACCCTTCTTCAAAGCTCCTAACTTCCTTCCAGTGACCAGAATTGGGAAACTCTGTGCAGAACTACCTGATGCAGATGGCAGGGCTACCGTCAGTCAACTCCCTGATGAAGTGGACAGATCTGCCCCATCCACCTGAATCTCTCACCTTGGAACTATTATGTATGAGAGAAATAAACATTTTTGTTTTTTAAGCTATCTTAGTATTAGGTCTCTTGCTATAGCAGCTTAGCATTTTGGAAAACTCAACATAAACTTTTCCAAAAGAAATTTACCTAATTAATCTACAAGTTTTCAGAATTATTTTCATTATTTTCATGCACACAAAAATGTTGGGCTTTGGGGAGAGACTTGAATTAAATGTTTTTACGAAATTTACTTTCATTGAAAAAGAACATATAAAATGATATGTTTCTATAATAACTCTAAAAGTTAACTAGATTCTTTATCTTAGATTTTTGTTGTATTTTTATTATGTTCATTTCATTTAATCATAAGACTGTGAGCTTTTATAAAAGCAGAGTAAATTATCTGAGTTCTGGGAATTTGAATGAGAACTCTTTTTTTTTTTTACAAAATACCATTTTTATTATTGAATGACTTGTTACCATATCTGGCAGCCCTAGGTTTTAAGAAGAAAAATGTAGTTCACTACAAAAAATAATAACACTTAATATTAAATAAGAGGCTAAGATTTCAACAGCAATAGACAGAATTCCATAATAAAAGAAGACACATAGTTGAAAAATTGTACATTCTAAAATTATGACTAGAAACTTAACAATGTCAAATGTCTATATTTTACATTCTTTTTTTATTTTTTTTATTTTTATTTTTTATACTTTAAGTTTTAGGGTACACGTGCACATTGTGCGGGTTAGTTACATATGTATACAAGTGCCATGCTGGTGCGCTGCACCCACTAACTCGTCATCTAGCATTAGGTATATCTCCCAATGCTATCCCTCCCCCCTCCCCCGACCCCACCACAGGCTCCAGAGTGTGATAGTCCCCTTCCTGTGTCCATGTGATCTCATTGTTCAATTCCCACCTATGAGTGAGAATATGCGGTGTTTGGTTTTTTGTTCTTGCGATAGTTTACTGAGAATGATGATTTCCAATTTCATCCATGTCCCTACAAAGGACATGAACTCATCATTTTTTATGGCTGCATAGTATTCCATGGTGTATATGTGCCACATTTTCTTAATCCAGTCTATCATTGTTGGACATTTGGGTTGGTTCCAAGTCTTTGCTATTGTGAATAATGCCCCAATAAACATACGTGTGCATGTGTCTTTATAGCAGCATGATTTATAGTCCTTTGGGTATATACCCAGTAATGGGATGGCTGGGTCAAATGGTATTTCTAGTTCTAGATCCCTGAGGAATCTCCACACTGACTTCCACAATGGTTGAACTAGTTTACAGTCCCACCAACAGTGTAAAAGTGTTCCTATTTCTCCACATCCTCTCCAGCACCTGTTGTTTCCTGACTTTTTAATGATTGCCATTCTAACTGGTGTGAGATGGTATCTCATTGTGGTTTTGATTTGCATTTCTCTGATGGCCAGTGATGATGAGCATTTTTTCATGTGTTTTTTGGCTGCATAAATGTCTTCTTTTGAGAAGTGTCTGTTCATGTCCTTCGCCCACTTTTTGATGGGGTTGTTTGTTTTTTTCTTGTAAATTTGTTTGAGTTCATTGTAGATTCTGGATATTAGCCCTTTGTCAGATGAGTAGGTTGCGAAAATTTTCTCCCATTTTGTAGGTTGCCTGTTCACTCTGATGGTAGTTTCTTTTGCTGTGCAGAAGCTCTTTAGTTTAATTAGATCCCATTTGTCAATTTTGTCTTTTGTTGCCATTGCTTTTGGTGTTTTGGACATGAAGTCCTTGCCCATGCCTATGTCCTGAATGGTAATGCCTGGGTTTTCTTCTAGGGTTTTTATGGTTTTAGGTCTAACGTTTAAGTCTTTAATCCATCTTGAATTGATTTTTGTATAAGGTGTAAGGAAGGGATCCAGTTTCAGCTTTCTACATATGGCTAGCCAGTTTTCCCAGCACCATTTATTAAATAGGGAATCCTTTCTCCATTTCTTGTTTTTCTCAGGTTTGTCAAAGATCAGATAGTTGTAGATATGCGGCGTTATTTCTGAGGGCTCTGTTCTGTTCCATTGATCTATATCTCTGTTTTGGTACCAGTACCATGCTGTATTGGTTACTGTAGCCTTGTAGTATAGTTTGAAGTCAGGTAGTGTGATGCCTCCAGCTTTGTTCTTTTGGCTTAGGATTGCCTTGGCGATGCGGGCTCTTTTTTGGTTCCATATGAACTTTAAAGTAGTTTTTTCCAATTCTGTGAAGAAAGTCATTGGTAGCTTGATGGGGATGGCATTGAATCTGTAAATTACCTTGGGCAGTATGGCCATTTTCACGATATTGATTCTTCCTACCCATGAGCATGGAATGTTCTTCCATTTGTTTGTATCCTCTTTTATTTCCTTGAGCAGTGATTTGTAGTTCTCCTTGAAGAGGTCATTCACATCCCTTGTAAGTTGGATTCCTAGGTATTTTATTCTCTTTGAAGCAATTGTGAATGGGAGTTCACTCATGATTTGGCTCTCTGTTTGTCTGTTGTTGGTGTATAAGAATGCTTGTGATTTTCGTACATTGGTTTTGTATCCTGAGAATTTGCTGAAGTTGCTTATCAGCTTAAGGAGATTTTGGGCTGAGACAATGGGGTTTTCTAGACATACAATCATGTCGTCTGCGAACAGGGACAATTTGACTTCCTCTTTTCCTAATTGAATACCCTTTATTTCCTTCTCCTGCCTAATTGCCCTGGCCAGAACTTCCAACACTATGTTGAATAGGAGTGGTGAGAGAGGGCATCCCTGTCTTGTGCCAGTTTTCAAAGGGAATGCTTCCAGTTTTTGCCCATTCAGTATGATATTGGCTGTGGGTTTGTCATAGATAGCTCTTATTATTTTGAAATACGTCCCATCGATACCTAATTTATTGAGAGTTTTTAGCATGAAGGGTTGTTGAATTTTGTCAAAGGCTTTTTCTGCATCTATTGAGATAATCATGTGGTTTTTGTCTTTGGCTCTGTTTATATGCTGGATTACATTTATTGATTTGCGTATATTGAACCAGCCTTGCATCCCAGGGATGAAGCCTACTTGATCATGGTGGATAAGCTTTTGGATGTGCTGCTGGATTCGGTTTGCCAGTATTTTATTGAGGATTTTTGCATCAATGTTCATCAAGGATATTGGTCTAAAATTCTCCTTTTTTGTTGTGTCTCTGCCCGGCTTTGGTATCAGGATGATGCTGGCCTCATAAAATGAGTTAGGGAGGATTCCCTCTTTTTCTATTGATTGGAATAATTTCAGAAGGAATGGTACCAGTTCCTCCTTGTACCTCTGGTAGAATTCGGCTGTGAATCCATCTGGTCCTGGACTCTTTTTGGTTGCTAAACTATTGATTATTGCCACAATTTCAGATCCTGTTATTGGTCTATTCAGAGATTCAACTTCTTCCTGGTTTAGTCTTGGGAGAGTGTAGGTGTCGAGGAATTTATCCATTTCTTCTAGATTTTCTAGTTTATTTGTGTAGAGGTGTTTGTAGTATTCTCTGATGGTAGTTTGTATTTCTGTGGGATCGGTGGTGATATCCCCTTTATCATTTTTTATTGTGTCTATTTGATTCTTTTCTCTTTTTTTCTTTATTAGTCTTGCTAGCGGTCTATCAATTTTGTTGATCCTTTCAAAAAACCAGCTCCTGGATTCATTAATTTTTTGAAGGGTTTTTTGTGTCTCTATTGCCTTCAGTTCTGCTCTGATTTTAGTTATTTCTTGCCTTCTGCTAGCTTTTGAATGTGTTTGCTCTTGCTTTTCTAGTTCTTTTAATTGTGATGTTAGGGTGTCAATTTTGGATCTTTCCTGCTTTCTCTAGTGGGCATTTAGTGCTATAAATTTCCCTCTACACACTGCTTTGAATGCGTCCCAGAGATTCTGGTATGTTGTATCTTTGTTCTCGTTGGTTTCAAAAAACATCTTTATTTCTGCCTTCATTGCGTTGTGTATCCAGTAGTCATTCAGGAGCAGGTTGTTCAGTTTCCATGTAGTTGAGGGGTTTTGAGTGAGATTCTTAATCCTGAGTTCTAGTTTGATTGCACTGTGGTCTGAGAGATAGTTTGTTATAATCTCTGTTCTTTTACATTTGCTGAGGAGAGCTTTACTTCCAAGTATGTGGTCAATTTTGGAATAGGTGTGGTGTGGTGCTGAAAAAAATGTATATTCTGTTGATTTGGGGTGGAGAGTTCTGTAGATGTCTATTAGGTCCGCTTGGTGCAGAGCTGAGTTCAATTCCTGGGTTTCCTTGTTGACTTTCTGTCTTGTTGATCTGTCTAATGTTGACAGTGGGGTGTTAATGTCTCCCATTATTAATGTGTGGGAGTCTAAGTCTCTTTGTAGGTCACTCAGGACTTGCTTTATGAATCTGGGTGCTCCTGTATTGGGTGCATATATATTTAGGATAGTTAGCTCTTCTTGTTGAATTGATCCCTTTACCATTATGTAATGGCCTTCTTTGTCTCTTTTGATCTTTGTTGGTTTAAAGTCTGTTTTATCAGAGACTAGGATTGCAACCCCTGCCTTTTTTTGTTTTCCATTTGCTTGGTAGATCTTCCTCCATCCTTTTATTTTGAGCCTATGTGTGTCTCTGCACATGAGATGGGTTTCCTGAATACAGCACACTGATGGGTCTTGACTCTTTATCCAATTTGCCAGTCTGTCTCTTTTAATTGGAGTATTTAGTCCATTTACATTTAAAGTTAATATTGTTATGTGTGAATTTGATCCTGTCATTATGATGTTAGCTGGTGATTTTGCTCGTTAGTTGATGCAGTTTCTTCCTAGTCTCGATGGTCTTTACATTTTGGCATGATTTTGCAGCGGCTGGTACCGGTTGTTCCTTTCCATGTTTAGCGCTTCCTTCAGGAGCTCTTTTAGGGCAGGCCTGGTGGTGACAAAATCTCTCAGCATTTGCTTGTCTGTAAAGTATTTTATTTCTCCTTCACTTATGAAGCTTAGTTTGGCTGGATATGAAATTCTGGGTTGAAAATTCTTTTCTTTAAGAATGTTGAATATTGGCCCCCACTCTCTTCTGGCTTGTAGGGTTTCTGCCGAGAGATCTGCTGTTAGTCTGATGGGCTTCCCTTTGAGGGTAACCTGACCTTTCTTTCTGGCTGCCCTTAACATTTTTTCTTTCATTTCAACTTTGGTGAATCTGACAATTATGTGTCTTGGAGTTGCTCTTCTTGAGGAGTATCTTTGTGGCGTTCTCTGTATTTCCTGAATCTGAATGTTGGCCTGCCTTGCTAGATTAGGGAAGTTCTCCTGGATAATATCCTGCAGAGTGTTTTCCAACTTGGTTCCATTCTCCCCATCACTTTCAGGTATACCAATCAGACGTAGATTTGGTCTTTTCACATCGTCCCATATTTCTTGGAGGCTTTGCTAATTTCTTTTTATTCTTTTTTCTCTAAACTTCTCTTCTCACCTCTTTTCACTCATTTCATCTTCCATCGCTGATACCCTTTCTTCCAGTTGATCGCATCGGCTCCTGAGGCTTCTGCATTCTTCACGTAGTTCTCGATCCTTGGTTTTCAGCTCCATCAGCTCCTTTAAGCACTTCTCTGTATTGGTTATTCTAGTTATACATTCTTCTAAACTTTTTTCAAAGTTTTCAACTTCTTTGCCTTTGGTTTGAATGTCCTCCCGTAGCTCAGAGTAATTTGATCGTCTGAAGCCTTCTTCTCTCAGCTCGTCAAAGTCATTCTCCATCCAGCTTTGTTCCGTTGCTGGTGAGGAACTGCGTTCTTTTGGAGGAGGAGAGGCGCTCTGCTTTTTAGAGTTTCCAGTTTTTCTGTTCTGTTTTTTCCCCATCTTTGTGGTTTTATCTACTTTTGGTCTTTGATGATGGTGATGTACAGATGGGTTTTTGGTGTGGATGTCCTTTCTGTTTGTTAGTTTTCCTTCTAACAGACAGGACCCTCAGCTGCAGGTCTGTTGGAATACCCTGCCGTGTGAGGTGTCAGTGTGCCCCTGCTGGGGGGTGCCTCCCAGTTAGGCTGCTCGGGGGTCAGGGGTCAGGGACCCACTTGAGGAGGCAGTCTGCCCGTTCTCACATCTCCAGCTGCGTGCTGGGAGAACCACTGCTCTCTTCAAAGCTGTCAGACAGGGACATTTAAGTCTGCAAAGGTTACTGCTGTCTTTTGGTTTGTCTGTGCCCTTCTCCCAGAGGTGGAGCCTACAGAGGCATGCAGGCCTCCTTGAGCTGTGGTGGGCTCCACCCAGTTCGAGCTTCCCTGCTGCTTTGTTTACCTAATCAAGCCTGGGCAATGGCGGGCGCCCCCCCCCAGCCTCGCTGCCGCCTTGCAGTTTGATCTCAGACTGCTGTGCTAGCAATCAGTGAGACTCCGTGGGTGTAGGACCCTCCGAGCCAGGTGCGGGATATAATCTCGTGGTGCGCTGTTTTTTAAGCTGGTCCGAAAAGCACAATATTCGGGTGGGAGTGACCCGATTTTCCAGGTGCGTCCATCACCCCTTTCTTTGACTCGGAAAGGGAACTCCCTGACCCCTTGCACTTCCCAAGTGAGGCAATGCCTCACCCTGCTTCGGCTCGCGCACGGTGCGTGCACCCACTGACCTGCGCCCACTGTCTGGCACTCCCTAGTGAGATGAACCCGGTACCTCAGATGGAAATGCAGAAATCACCTGTCTTCTGCGTCGCTCACGCTGGGAGCTGTATACCGGAGCTGTTCCTATTCGGCCATCTTGGCTCCTCCCACCTTGAATGAGAACTCTTATCACAGAAATGCTGTCATCAACATGGAAAAAATTCCTGCATTTTCCTGAGTTATTTTTATATACAAATTGATTTAACAGGTATCTAGAAAAAAAAATGAAGCTTACTGAGAAAAAAAAAAAGAGTTTACATAGTAATCCTGAGACTGTTATTCTTAGAAGACCTGTTTGCAAGTTGGGTCCTTAGCTCTTACCTGGCAAATAGAATTTCAGGGAGCTTCCCACGAGTCCTAACTAATGATTGTCTCACTGCGCCTAAACTACTTATAAAGTAATGTGGTTTGTGCTAATATCTGCTTTCCATCCGGGAGTGTGGAATCTTAATATATGCTATGCAGAGGGTGCCTACTGACCAGCCCCCAGTCAAATCCTTGGGCACTGAGTCTTTACTAGGTTTTCCTGATAGACATTTCACACATGGCATCACAAGTTGATGCTGGAGGAATTACAGGGAGAGGACTCTTGGAAGCTTGAACTTGGTTTCTTTTGGACTTTGCCCCATGCACCTTTTCCCTGTGCTGATTTTGTTTTGTATTTTTTCAATGTAATAAATCATATGTTGAGTCCTGTGAGTCCTCCTAGGGAATCACCAAACCTAGAGGCAGTCTTGACAACCCCTTACACTCTCATCGAATAGGATTTGGAGTAGTAATAGCTCATGGCAAACTAAGAGAAATGAAACTATCTTAACCATCTTGGAAAGCTGGGCACAAGGTATAAAATTATTGAATATCAGAAAGAATTTATTAGGCATAAAGTTTTTCAAAAGGAATAAAACATTCCAAGATGGAGAGTGCTATCACAAAATAATACCATTAGATATTTACATGGGACCTCCAGTGTCCTCGATCTCAATAGTGCTCTGAGGTGGGCAGATCATGAGTTACCTTCATCTCCATTTCCAGAGCAAGGGGCTTAGACGCAGACTTCCCCAAGGCCATACAGCCAAGGTGTGTAGAGCAGATAGGAGATGCAGGCCTTTTGAAGCCTAATCACCTTCTAGTTCTCCCCAGCCAGCTTTTGCAACCTGTTTCTGAGAGCCCAGAAGCCTGAGGAGGTGCCTCAGAGGTCACCAGTACGAGGCAATGGAGAATCCAGGTGGAAAGCCTCCAAGTGGCTCAACAATTACCCGCTTTATATATAGGAATTCTGCTTACATTTGTGTAAAGACAAGAATTCCAGTTTTTTTGGTTTGAATACCATTGAATTATATACTTTGGTTCTTTGTAAGTAAAAATCTAGAATGCTACAAATTCAGGTTTTTAAGTTTTTTACTTTTTTTCTTTTTAAAAAAGCTTTTACTTTAGGTTCAGGGTACATGTGCAGGTTTGTTATACAGGTAAACTCATGTCACAGGGCTTGTTGCACAGATTGTTTTGTCACCCTAAGGTGACAAAGCCTAGTAGTACCGAATAGTTACCTTTTCTCCTCCTCTCCCTCCTCCCACCCTCCACTCTCAAGTAGGCCCCAGTGTCTGTTGTTTCCTTCTTTGCGTCCATGAGTATCCCACCCACAGGGTGGCTCACAGATTTTAGCAAATAACTCTAAGGTGGATTCTTGCTAAATCAATAGGAATCATGCATGGGCACATTTTTTTCTGCTCTTTACAGCATTCACCTAGTTAGTTCCTTTGCTACGTCCTGCATCTGAAACTCCTCTCTGGATTCCTCATTTTTCTCCTCTCTGACCCCCTTGTTGCTTCTTTTTCTTTCATACACACTAAATCTAAACCTGAAATAGCTACAAGATCTGCCCTGATTACATTGTATGTAGGTCACTAAAGGATCAAGGAAGATTAGCTATAACAAATTTACTCTCAGCTCTCAGCCTTCGACTGACTCTGTTTATCAGTCATCATTCCTACCAAATCTATTGACCGATATAGAGAACATAGACCTTGGAGCCACAGAGACCTGGAATTCAATTCTTAATTTTACCACTCTCTTGCTCTGTGACCTTAGGCAAGTCAATTAACCTTTATAAGACTGAATATATCTGCAACGTGGCAATAACAACACCTACCTTGATGAGGCTGAAATTCCAAAACAGCATCATTTCAAGTTCATGATTATTTAATAGCCCTTATACCAACTACTCATACTAGAAACCCACAGGAGTCACTGCTATATTTACTTAGCCCTAACCAAAACTGTAATGTAGTCAAGCCTTCCCTGGCTTTGGATATTTTTCCTAGAAGCCTAGAAAAAACAACAACAATAATAACAACAACAACAACCACAAAAACCACTGTGGTTATTCCCAGGCAAGATAGCCAAATAAAAACAGCTCTGGGCTGCAGCTCCCAGTAAGACCAATGCAGAAGGCGGGTGATTTCTGCACCTCCAATTGAGGTACCCAGTCCATCTCATTGAGGCTGGTTAGACAGTGGGTGCCGCCCATGGAGGGTGAACTGAAGCTGGGTGGGGTGTTGCCTTACCCGGAAAGAGCAAGGAGTCTGGGAACTCCCTCCCTTAGCCAATGGAAGCCATGCATGCGGGACCCTGCCATGAGGGATGGTGCACTCCAGCCCAGATACTACACTTTTCCCACGGTCTTCACAATCCACAGACCAGCAGATTCCCTCCAGTGCGTACACCACCAGGGCCCTCAGTTTCGAGCACAAAACTGGGCAGCCATTTGGGCAGACACCAAGCTAGCTGCAGGAGTTTTTTTCGTACCCCAGAGGCACCTGAAACACCAGCGAGACAGAACCATTCACTCCCCTGGAAATGGGGCTGAAGCCAGGGAGCCAAGTACTCTTGCTCAGTGGATCCAACCCCCGCGGAGCCCAGCAAGCTAAGATCCACTGACTTGAAATTCTCGCTGCCAGCACTGCAGTCTGAAATCAACCTGGGATGCTACAGCTTGGTGGGTGGAGGGACGTCTGCCATTTCTGGGGCTTGAGTAGGTGGTTTTCCCCCCACAGTGTAAACAAAGCCACCAGTAAGTTCAGAGTGGGCGGAGCCCATCACAGTGCCACAAAGCGGCTGTAGCCCGACTGCCTCTCTAGATTCCTCCTCTCTGGGCAGGGCATCTCTAAAAGAAAGGCAGCAGCCCCAGTCAGATAAAACTCCCATCTCCTTGGGACAGAGAACCTGGGGGAAGGGGTGGCTGTGGGCACAGCTTCAGCAAACTTAAACGTTCCTGCCTACTGGCTCTGAAGAGAGCAGCAGATAACCCAGCACAGAGCTCAAGCTCTGCCAACGGACAGACTGCCTGCTCAAGTGGTTCCCTGACCCCCATGCCTCCTGACGGGGAAACACCTCCCAGCAGGGGTCGACAGACACCTCATACAGGAGAGCTCCAGCTGGCGTCTAGCGGGTGCCCCTCTGGGACAAAGCTTCCAGAGGAAGGAGCAGGCAGCAATCTTTGCTGTTCTGCAGCCTCCGCTGGTAATACTCAGTCAAACAGGGTCTGGAGTGGACCCCCAGTGAACTCCAGCAGACCTGCAGCAGAGGGGCCTGGCTATTAGAAGGAAAACTAACAAACAGAAAGCAATAGTACCAATATCAACAATAAGGAAGACCAAGCAAAAACTCCATCCAAAAGTCACCAACAGCAAAGAGCAAAGGTAGATAAATCCATGAAGATAAGGAAAAACCAGCACAAAAAGGCTGAAAATTCCAAAACCCAGAATGTCTCTTCCCCTCCAAAGGATCACAACTCCTTGCCAGCAAGGGAACAAAACTGGACAAAGAATGAGTTTGACAAATTGACAGAAGTAGGCTTCAGAAGGTGAGTAATAACAAACTCCTCCAAGCTAAAGGAGCATGTTCTAACCCAATGTAAGGAAGCTAAGAACCTTGAAAAAAGGTTAGAGGTATTTCTAACTGAATAACCAGTTTAGAGAAGAACATAAATGACCTGATGGAGCTGAAAAACACAGCACAAGAATTTCTTGAAGCATACACAAGTATCAATAGTCGAATCTATCAGGCGGAAGAAAGGATATCAGAGATTTAAGATCAACTTAAATCAACTTAAAGCGTGAAGACAAGATTAGAGAAAAAAGAATAAAAAGGAACAAACAAAGCCTCCAGGAAATATGGGACTATGTGAAAAGACCAAACCTACAATTGATTGATGTACCTGAAAGTGATGGGGAGAAAGGAACCAAGTTGGAAAACACACTTCAGGATATTATCCAAGAGAACTTCCCCTACATAGTGAGACAGGCCAAAATTCAATTTCAGGAAACACAGAGAACACCACAAAGACATTTCTCAAGAATAGCAACCCAAAGACACACAATCGTCAGATTCACCAAGATTGAAATGAAGGAAAAAAGTTAAGGGCAGTGAGAGAGAAAGGTCAGGTTACCCACAAAGGGAAACCCATCAAAGTAACGTGGATTTCTCTGCAGAAACCCTACAAGCCAGAAGAGAGTGGGGACCAATATTCAACATTCTCAAAAAAAGAATTTTCAACCCAGAATTTCATATCCAGCCAAACTAAGCTTCATAAGCAAAGGAGAAATAAAATCCTTTACAGACAAGCAAATGCTGAGGGATTTTTGTGATGACTAGGCCTGCCATACAAGAGCTCCTGAAGGAAGCACTAAATATAGGAAGGAAAAACTGGTACCAGCCACTGCAAAAACAAACCAAAATGTAAAGACCATTGACACTGTGAAGAAACTGCGTCAACTAACAAAATAAATAGCTAGCCTCATAATGACAGGATCAAATTCACACATAACAATATTAACCTTAAATGCAAACAGGCTAAATGTCCCAATTAAAAGGTACAGACTGGCAAATTGGATAAAGAGTCAAGACCCATCAGTGTGCCACATTAAGGAGACCCATCTCATGTGCAAAGACACACATAGGCTCAAAATAAAGGGATGGAGGAAGATTTACCAAGCAAATGGAAAGCAAAACGAAAACAACAGGGGTTGCAATCCTAGTCTCTGATGAAACAGACTTTAAACCAACAAAGAACAAAAAAGACAATGAAGGGCCTTACATAATGGTAAAGGGATCAATGCAACAAGAAGAGCTAGCTATCCTAAATATATATGCACCCAATACAGGAGCACCCAGATTCATAAAGCAAGTCCTTAGAGACCTACAAAGAGACTTAGACTCCCACACGATAATAGTGGGAGACTTTAAACCTAACTGTCAATACTAGGCAGATCAATGAGACAGAAAATTAACAAGGATATTCAGAACTTGAACTCAGCTCTGGACCAGGCAGACCTAATAGACATCTACAGAACTCTCCACCCCTGATCAACATAATATACATTCTTCTCAGCACCACGTCCCACTTATACTAAAATTGTCCACATAATTGGAGGTAAAACACTCCTCAGCAAATGCAAAAGAATGGAAATCATAACAAATAGTCTGTCAGACCACAATGCAATCAAATTAGAACTCAGAATTAAGAAACTCACTCAAAACTGCACAACTACATGGAAACTAAACAACCTGCTCCTGAATGACTACAGTTAAATACAAAATTAAGGCAGAAATAAATAAGTTCTTTGAAACCAATGAGAACAAAGTTACAATGTACCAGAATCCCTGGGACACAGCTAAAGCAGTGTTTAGAGGGAAATTTATAGAACTAAATGACCACAGGAGAAAGTGGGAAAAATCTGAAATCAACAGCCTAACATCACAATTAAAAGAACTAGAGAAGCAAGAGCAAACAAATTCAAAAGCTAGTAGAAGGCAAGAAATAACTAAGAACAGAGCAGAACTGAAGGAGATAGAGTCACGAAAAACCGTTCAAAAAATCAATGAATCCAGGAGCTGGTTTTTAGAAAAGATTAACAAAATAGATAGACTGCTAGCCAGATTAATAAAGAAGAAAAGAGAGAAGAATCAAATAGACACAATAAAAAATGATAAAGGGGATATCACCACTGATTCCACAGAAATACAAACTACCATCAGAGAATACTATAAACACCTCTCTGGAAATAAACTAGAAAATCTAGAAGAAATGGGTATGTTTCTGGACACATACACCTTCCCAAGATTAAATCAGGAAGAAGTCAAATACCTGAATAGACCAATAACAAGTTCTGAAATTCAGGCAGCAATTAATAGCCTACCAACCAAAAGAAGCACAGGACCAGGGAGATTCACAGCCGAATTCTACCAAAGGTACAAAGAGGAGCTGGTACCATTCCTTCTGAAACTATTCCAAACAATAGAAAAAGGCAGACTCCTCCCTACCTCATTTTATGAGGCTAGCATCATCCTGATACCAAAACCTGGAAGACACAACAAAAAAAGAAAATTTCAGGCCAATATCCCTGATGAACATCAATGCGAAAATCCTCAATAAAATACTGGCAAACCGAATACAGCATCACATCGAAAAGCTTATTCACCACGATCAGGTCAACTTCATCCCTGGGATGCAAGGCTGGTTCAACATATGCAAATCAATAAATGTAATCTATCACATAAACTGAACCAATGACAAAAACCACATGATTATCTGAATAGATGCCAAAAGGGCCTTTGATAAAATTCAACACTCCGCCATGCTAAAAACAATCAACAAACTAGATATGGATGGAACATATCTCAAAATAATAAGAGCTATTTATGACAAACCCACAGCCAATGTAATACTGAGTGGGAAAAAGCTGGAAGCATTCCCTTTGAAAACCAGCACAAGACAAGGATGCCCTTTCTCACCACTCCTATTCAACATAGTATTGGAAGTGCTGGCCAGGGCAATCTGGCAAGAAAAGAAATAAGGGTATTAAAATAGGAAGAGAGGAAGTCAAATTATCTCTGTTTGCAGATGACATGATTGTATATTTAGAAAATCTCATCATCTTAACCCAAAAATTCCTTAAGCTGATAAGCAACTTCAGCAAAGTCTCAGGATACAAAATCAGTGTGCAAAAATCACAAGCATTCATATATACCAATAACAGACAAACAGAGATGCAAATCATGAGTGAACTCCCATTCACAATTGCTACCAAGATAATAAAATACATAGGAATGCAACTTACAAGGGATGTGAAGGACCTCTTCAAGGAGAACAGCAAACCACTGCTGAAGGAAATAAGAGAGGACACAAACAAATGGAAAAACATTCTATGCTCATTAATAGGAAGAATCAGTATTGTGAAAATGGCCATACTGCCCAAAGTAATTTATAGATTCAATGCTATCCCCATCAAGCTACCATTGACTTTCTTCACAGAATTAGAAAAAACTATTTTAAATTTCATATGGAACAAAAAAAGAGCCCATATAGCCAAGACAATCCTAAGCAAAAAGAACAAAGCTGGAGGGTTCATGCTACCTGACTTCAAACTATACTACAAGGCTACAGTAACCAAAACAGCATGGTACTGGTACTAAAACAGATGTATAGACCAATGGAACAGAACAGAGTTCTCAGAAATAACACCACATATCTACAACCATCTGATCTTTGACAAATCTGATAAAAACAAGCAATGCAGAAAGGATTCCCTATTTAATAAATGGTGTTGGGAAAACTGGCTAGCCATATGCAGAAAACTGAAATTGGATGCCTTCCTTACACTTACACAAAAATTAACTCAATATGAATTAAAGATTTAAATGTAAGATCTAAAACCATAAAAACCCTAGAAGAAAACCTAGGCAATACCATTCAGGACATAGGCATGGGCAAAGACTTCATGACTAAAACACAAAAAGCAATGGCAATAAAAGCCAAAATTGACAAATGGGATCTCATTAAACTAAAGAGCTTCTGCACAGCAAAAGAAACTATCATCAGAGTGAACAGGCAACCTACAGAATGGGAGAAAATTTTTGCAATCTATCCATCTAACAAAGGGCAAATATCCAGAATCTACAAAGAACTTAAACAAATTTACAAGAAAAAAAAAACAGCCTCATCAAAAAGTGGGCAAAGGATATGAACAGACACTTCTCAACAGAAGACATTTATGTGGCCAACAAACATATGAAAAAAAGCTCATCATCACCAGTCATTAGAGAAATGCAAATCAAAACCACAATGAGATACCATCTCATGCTAGTTAGAATGGTGATCATTAAAAAGTCAGGAAACAACAGATGCTGGAGCGGATGTGGATAAATAGGAACGCTTTTACACTGTTGGTGGGAGTGTAAATTAGCTCAACCATTGTGGAAGACAGTGTGGTGATTCAGGATCAAGTATCCAGAACCAGAAATACCGTTTGACCCAGCAATCCCATTACTGGGTACATACCCAAAGGATTATAAATCATTCTACCATAAAGACACATGCACACATATGTTTATTGCAGCACTATTCACAATACCAAAGACTTGGAACCAACCCAAATGCCCATCAGTGTTAGACTGGATAAAGAAAATGTGGCACATATACACCATGGAACACTATGCAGCCATTAAAAAGAATGAATTCATGTCCTTTGCAGGGACATGGATGAAGCTGGAAATCATCATTCTCAGCAAACTAACACATGAACAGAAAACCACACACTGCATGTTCTCACTCATAAGAGGGAGTTGAACAATGAAGACATATGGGCACAGGGAGGGGAACATCACACCCTGGGACCTGTCGTGAGGTTTGGGGAGAAGGGGAGGGATAGCATTAGGAGAAATACCTAATGTAGATGACGGGTTGATGGGTGCAGCAAAACACCATGGCACATATATATCTATGTAACAAACCTGTATGTTCTGCACATGTATCCCAGAACTTAAACTATGATTTTAAAAAATGGCATTGTTAAAATCATTTAATTAAAAACCTAAAGCCAAACAAACAAACAAACCAACAAAAACACTTTAAGTGTTTAAGTTGCTTTTTTTACTATACTCACCAAGGAAAGGGAAAGATTGAGCCTCTTAAGACAATGCATGCAGAATGCTGAGAGTGCCAGGGCTGGACTGAGAAATTTTTAGGGTAAAGCTATTAATCAGAAAAGAAAAGAGAGGTAAGACAATGACTCACAACACATCAGAGCCGTTGGCTGCTCCCAGTGAGTACTAAACTCATTTAGGCAGCTAAAGCCAGTGGAAAAAGGGAAGCACTGAGGTTAGATCATCAAGAAGAGAGAAGAGAAGGATGATCTTTTCTCTTTTAGATTCCGATAAACAAAGACAAAACCTATAGATGCAAGTTTTAGGTTGAAGCTTGAAGAGAAGGCATCAAATGGTGCCCACATGTCACATTTCTTTACATCATGCTCCAAATGTCAGTCTTTCTAAATATGAAATATAAAGGTAGGTAATAAGCATTTAATTAAATATTTATGTTGTAATAGAGGCTTTAAAGAAACTGAATACTCAAATATAAAAATGTGAATTTTATTTGGTCTCCAATGTAGTATCTATGAGGTCCAAACCAACCTATGCAACTTGCTCATTTAACCTTAATTGAATGGTATCAGACATCATGGTACACTTTATCCCAGTTTGAACAGCATTATAACAGCTTATCTCTAAATCCACTAGATCAATAACTTGCCTACCCAACAAATGGCAAGAACTCCAAATATTTCCCCAAAGGGAGATTGTTTACTGTAATTCCTGTAACTTGTCTGTGCTCTGCCTTCTCTCTGCTCATCTTACAATCCTTCCGTCCGCACTCTGCTCACCAATTCAATACCATTTGCTCTACCAGCCAAAGTGTGGCTCGGGCCATTTAAATATGCTTGATATGAAATGACTCTTGTCTACTGCTCTCCTACCCTACTGGTTACTTTATTCACTGTTACTGATGTCTAGAATTCCTCACCATTTCATCTATTTTCAGGAAAGATTGTCCTTTATTACCTGATGTCCAGATATTGAAACCAGTGTATATCATATATTTTACTGTTTTCTTTGTTGTTATTGTTTCAAGTGGCAGGGTAAGTCTGGTAACCATTACTTCATCTTGGAGAGAAGCAGTAGTCTCAAATTTATAAAATTTAATGGAAAAATCGGAAAATAAAAGATTATGTTTATGAATTACCTTTAGGAATATAAATTATAATTAGAGTCCTTATGTTCAAAAAGTTAAGTAGAGATATGGAAGATATATATATATGTGTATATATATACACACATATATATACATATATACACATATATACGTATATATATACACATATATACGTATATATATATACACATATATATATGTATATATATGTGTATATATATATTTTTTGAGATGGATTTTCGCTCTGTTGCCTAAGGCTGGAGTGCAGTGATGCAATGTTGGCTTACTGCAAGCTCTGCCTCCTGGGTTCACATCATTCTCCTTCCTTAGCCTCCCAAGTAGCTGGGACTACAGGCGCCCACCACCACACCTGGCTGATTTTTTGTATTTTTAGAAGAGAGGGGTTTCACCGTGTTAGCCAGTATGGTCTCGATCTCCTGACCTCATGATCCACCTGCCTCGGCCTCCCAAAGTGCTGGGATTACAGGCGTAAGCCACCATGCCCAGCAGGAAGATATATTTTTTAAATACCCAAATGGAGCTTCCACAGAAGAAAAATACAATGTCTGAAATAAAAATAAGGGGGTGGTTCCAAAACAGCAGAATAGGAACAGCTCCAGTCTACAGCCCCAAGCATGAGCGACGAAGAAGACGGATGATTTCCGCATTTCCAACGGAGCTTGGAAGACAGTAGTGGTTCTCCCAGCACGCAGCTTGAGATCTGAGAATGGACAGACTGCTTCCTCAAGTGGGTCCCTGACCCCAAAGTAGCCTAACTGGGAGGCACCCCCAAGTAGGGGCAGCCTGACACCTCACACAGCTGGGTACACCCCTCTGAGACAAAACTTCCAGAGGAATGATCAGGCAGCAACATTTGCTATTCACCAATATTTGCTGTTCTGCAGCCTCCGCTGCTGATACCCAGGCAAACAGGGTCTTGAGTGGACCTCCAGCAAACTCCAACAGACCTGCAGCTGAGGGTTCTGACTGTTAGAAGAAAAACTAACAAACAGAAAGGACATCCACACCAAAAACCTATCTGTATGTCACCATCATCAAAGACCAAAGGTAGATAAAACCACAAAGATGGGGAAAAAACAGAGCAGAAAAACTGAAAATTCTAAAAATCAGAGCACCTCTCCTCCTCCAAAGGAATGCAGCTCCTCACCAGCAATGGAACAAAGCTGTAAGGAGAATAACATTGACGAGTTGAGAGAAGAAGGCTTCAGATGATCGAACTTCTCCGACCTAAAGGAGGAAGTTCGAACCCATGGCAAAGAAGTTAGAAACCTTGAAAAAAGATTAGACGAATGGCTAACTAGAATAACCAATGCAGAGAAGTCCTTAAAGGACCTGATGGAGCTGAAAACCATGGCACGAGAACTACGTGACGAATGCACAAGCTTCAGTAGCCATTCAATCAACTGGAAGAAAGGGTATCAGTGATGGAAAATCAAATGAATGAAATGAAGTGAGAAGAGAAGTTTAGAGAAAAAAGAATAAAAAGAAATGAACAAACCCTCCAAGAAATATGGGACGATGTGAAAAGACCAAATCTACGTCTGATTGTTGTACCTGAAAGTGACGGGGAGAATGGAACCAAGTTGGAAAACACTCTGCAGGATATTATCCAGGAGAACTTCCCCAATCTAGCAAGGCAGGCCAACATTCAAATTCAGGAAATACAGAGAACGCCACAAAGATACTCCTCAAGAAGAGCAACTCCAAGACGCATAATTGTCAGATTCACCAAAGTTGAAATGAAGGAAAAATGTTAAGGGCAGCCAGTGAGAAAGGTCGGGTAACCCACAAAGGGAAGCCCATCAGACTAACAGCTGATCTCTTGGCAGAAACTCTGCAAGCCAGAAGAGAGTGGGGGTCAATATTCAACATTCTTAAAGAAAAGAATTTTCAACCCAGAATTTCATATCCACCCAAACTAAACTTCTCAATAAGTTAGGTATCTCAAAATAATAAGAGCTATTTATGAAAAACCCACAGCCAATATCATACTTAATGGGCAAAAACTGGAAGCATTCCCTTTGAAAACTGGCACAAGACAGGGATGCCCTCTCTCACCACTCCTATTCAACATAGTGTTGGAAGTTCTGGCCAGGACTATCAGGTAGGAGAAGGAAATAAAGGGTATTCAATTAGGAAAAGAGGAAGTCAAATTGTCCCTGTTCGCAGACGACATGATTGTATATCTAGAAAACCCCATCGTCTCAGCCCAAAATCTCCTTAAGCTGATAAGTAACTTCAGCAAGTCTTAGGATACAAAATCAATGTGCGAAAATCACAAGCGTTCTTATACACCAATAACAGACAAACAGAGAGCCAAATCATGAGTGAACTCCCATTCACAACTGCTTCAAAGAGAATAAAATACCTAGGAATCCAACTTGCAAGGGATGTGAATGACCTCTTCAAGGAGAACTACAAACCACTGCTCAACGAAATAAAAGACGATACAAACAAATGGAAGAACATTCCATGCTCATGGGTAGGAAGAACCAATATCATGAAAATGGCCATACTGCCCAAGGTAATTTATAGATTCAATGCCATCCCCATCAAGCTACCAACGACTTTCTTCACAGAATTGGAAAAAACTACTTTAAAGTTCATATGGAAACAAAAAAGAGCCCACATTGTCAAGTCAATCCTAAGCCAAAAGAACAAAGCTGGAGGCATCATGCTACCTGACTTCAAACTATACTACAAGCCTACAGTAACAAAAACAGCATGGTACTCATACCAAAACACAGAGATATGGACCAATGGAACAGAACAGAGCCCTCAGAAATAATGCCACACATCTACAACTATCTGATCTTTGACAAACCTGACAAAAACAAGAAATGGGGAAAGGATTCCCTATTTAATAAATGATTCTGGGAAAACTGGCTAGCCATATGTAGAAAGCTGAAACTGGATCCCTTCCTTACATCTTATACAAAAATTAATTCAAGATAGATTAAAGACTTAAATGTTAGACCTAAAACCATAAAAACCCTAGAAGAAAACCTAGGCAATACCATTCAAGACATAGGCATGGGCAAGGACTTCATGTCTGAAACACCAAAAGCAATGGCAACAAAAGACAAAATTGACAAATGGGATCTCATTAAACTAAAGAGCTTCTGCACAGCAAAAGAAACTACCATCAGAGTGAACAGGCAACCTACAGAATGGGAGAAAATTTTTGCAATCTGCTCATCTGACAAAGGGCTAATATCCAGAATCTACAAAGAACTCAAACAAATTTACAAGAAAAAACAAACAACCCCATCAAAAAGTGGGTGAAGGATATGAACAGACACTTCTCAAAAGAAGACATTTATGCAGCCAAAAAACACATGAAAAAATGATCATCATCACTGGTCATCAGAGACATGCAAATCAAAACCACAATGAGATACCATCTCACACCAGTTAGAATGGCAATCATTAAAAAGTCAGGAAACAACAGGTGCTGGAGAGGATGTGGAGAAATAGGAACACTTTTACACTGTTGGTGGGACTGTAAACTAGTTCAACCATTGTGGAAGTCAGTGTGGTGATTCCTCAGGGATCTATAACTAGAAATACCATTTGACCCAGCCATCCCATTACTGGGTATATACCCAAAAGATTATAAATCACGCTGCTATAAAGACACATGCACACGTATGTTTATTGTGGCACTATTCACAATAGCAAAGACTTGGAACCAATCCAAATGTCCAACAATGATAGACTTGATTAAGAAAATGTGGCACATATACACCAAGGAATACTATGCAGCCATAAAAAACGATGAGTTCATGTCCTTTGTAGGGACATGGATGAAATTGGAAATCATCATTCTCAGCAAACTATCGGAAGGACAAAAAAAAACAAACACCACATGTTCTCACTCATAGGTGGGAATTGAACAATGAGAACACATGGACACAGGAAGGGGAAAATCACACACTGGGGCCTGTTGTGGGGTGGGGGGAGGGGGACAGTGATAGCATTAGGAGATATACCTAATGTAAATGACGAGTTAATGGGTGCAGCACACCAACATGGCACATGTATACATATGTAACAAACCTGCACATTGTGCACATGTACCCTAAAACTTAAAGTGTAATTTAAAAAAAGAAATAAAAATAAAATGCTGAATAAGATTAGTGGCAGATTACATATTGCAAAAGAAACTATTAGTGACTTAAAAACATAGCCAATAGCAAAACAAAACAAAACAAAAAACCACAGCCAATAGCAATAATCCACAAATGAAACACAGAGAGAAAAAATAAAAATTTTAAAATGACAAGAGAATCCTATAAGCGGAGAAGGTAGGAGATTAAAAAAATATTTTAAGAAGTAATGGCTGAAAAATCTCCAAATTTGATGAAAACTATAAACGCCCAGATCCAAGAAGTTCAATGAACTACAACCACAAAAACCATGAAGAAAACTACACCAAGGCACATCATAATCAAATTGCTGAGAATTGTGATAAAGAGAAAATAGTAAAAGTAACCAAACAAGGGAAAAATGAAACATTATGTACAGATAAATTAAGCTAAGAATGACAACATATTTCTTGTCAGAAAAAAATGTAAGTGCAAAGAAGCCAATGAAGTAATATGTTGAAGGTATTAAAAAAAAACCTTAACAACCTATGATTCTATACCCAGCAACAATATCTTTTCAAAGTTAACGTATAAAATAAGGACATTTTTAGACATATAAAACCTGAAAGAATTCATCAATAGCAGACCCACACTAAAAGATATGTTAAAGGAATTCCTTTGGGAACAAAGAAAATGACTTAAGATAGAGATATGAATCAAAGGAATGAAAAGCATCAAAAATGGTAACTATATGTGTAAATATATGAGATTTTTTCTTATTATTTAGCTTTATGTCAAAGTGTTTAAGAACAAAGAATATTACCAGAGATTAAAAAGGCAATTTTATGATGCAGAGCTGAAAAATTTCACCACTCCCTCTTCCAGTAATTATTTTTAAGTAGACTGAAAGTCAGGAAGGATACAATGGACTTGAACAACACTATTGACCTATTAAGCAAACTGACCTAATTGACATTTATAGAACACTCCACCACTCCACCTAGTAACAGAATACACATTATTTTCATGTGTATACAGATCATTTATCAAGATAAATCAAATTTTGATCATAAAATAAGTCTGCAGAAAAAGCCTTTGACAAAATTCAACAACCCTTCATGCTAAAAACTCTCAATAAATTAGGTATTGATGGGACGTATTTCAAAATAATAAGAGCTATCTATGACAAACCCACAGCCAATATCATACTGAATGGGCAAAAACTGGAAGCATTCCCTTTGAAAACTGGCACAAGACAGGGATGCCCTCTCTCACCACTCCTATTCAACATAGTGTTGGAAGTTCTGGCCAGGGCAATCAGGCAGGAGAAGGAAATAAAGGGTATTCAATTAGGAAAAGAGGAAGTCAAATTGTCCCTGTTTGCAGACGACATGATTGTTTATCTAGAAAACCCCATTGTCTCAGCCCCAAATCTCCTTAAGCTGATAAGCAACTTCAGCAAAGTCTCAGGATACAAAATCAATGTACAAAAATCACAAGCATTCTTATACACCAACAACAGACAAACAGAGAGCCAAATCATGAGTGAACTCCCATTCACAATTGCTTCAAAGAGAATAAAATACCTAGGAATCCAACTTACAAGGGATGTGAAGGACCTCTTCAAGGAGAACTACAAACCACTGCTCAAGGAAATAAAAGAGGATACAAACAAATGGAAGAACATTCCATGCTCATGGGTAGGAAGAATCAATATCATGAAAATGGCCATACTGCCCAAGGTAATTTACAGATTCAATGCCATCCCCATCAAGCTACCAATGACTTTCTTCACAGAATTGGAAAAAACTACTTTAAAGTTCATATGGAACCAAAAAAGAGCCCGCATCGCCAAGGCAATCCTAAGCCAAAAGAACAAAGCTGGAGGCATCACACTACCTGACTTCAAACTATACTACAAGGCTACAGTAACAAAAACAGCATAGTACTGGTACCAAAACAGAGATATAGATCAATGGAACAGAACAGAGCCCTCAGAAATAACGCCGCATACCTACAACTATCTGATCTTTGACAAACCCGAGAAAAACAAGCAATGGGGAAAGGATTCCCTATTTAATAAATGGTGCTGGGAAAACTGGCTAGCCATATGTAGAAAGCTGAAACTGGATCCCTTCCTTACACCTTATACAAAAATCAATTCAAGATGGATTAAAGATTTAAACGTTAGACCTAAAACCATAAAAACCCTAGAAGAAAACCTAGGCATTACCATTCAGGACACAGGCGTGGGCAAGGACTTCATGTCCAAAACACCAAAAGCAATGGCAACAAAAGACAAAATTGACAAATGGGATCTAATTAAACTAAAGAGCTTCTGCACAGCAAAAGAAACTACCATCAGAGTGAACAGGCAACCTACAAAATGGGAGAAAATTTTCGCAACCTACTCATCTGACAAAGGGCTAATATCCAGAATCTACAATGAACTCAAACAAATTTACAAGAAAAAAACAAACAACCCCATCAAAAAGTGGATGAAGGATATGAACAGACACTTCTCAAAAGAAGACATTTATGCAGCCAAAAAACACATGAAAAAATGCTCATCATCACTGGCCATCAGAGAAATGCAAATCAAAACCACTATGAGATATCATCTCACACCAGTTAGAATGGCAATCATTAAAAAGTCAGGAAACAACAGGTGCTGGAGAGGATGTGGAGAAATAGGATCACTTTTACACTGTTGGTGGGACTGTAAACTAGTTCAACCATTGTGGAAGTCAGTGTGGCGATTCCTCAGGGATCTAGAACTAGAAATACCATTTGACCCAGCCATCCCATTACTGGGTATATACCCAAAGGACTATAAATCATGCTGCTATAAAGACACATGCACACGTATGTTTATTGCGGCATTATTCACAATAGCAAAGACTTGGAACCAACCCAAATGTCCAACAATGATAGAATGGATTAAGAAAATGTGGCACATATACACCATGGAATACTATGCAGCCATAAAAAATGATGAGTTCATGTCCTTTGTAGGGACATGGATGAAATTGGAAACCATCATTCTCAGTAAACTATCACAAGAACAAAAAACCAAACACCGCATATTCTCACTCATAGGTGGGAATTGAACAATGAGATCACATGGACA
Organism: Gorilla gorilla gorilla; assembly: GCF_029281585.2. Classification (NCBI taxonomy): domain Eukaryota; kingdom Metazoa; phylum Chordata; class Mammalia; order Primates; family Hominidae; genus Gorilla; species Gorilla gorilla. Next base: position 78,183,957 of record NC_073235.2, read on the forward strand.
CAGGAAGGGGAATATCACACTCTGGGGACTGTTGTGGGGTGGGGGGAGGGGGGAGGGATAGCATTGGGAGATATACCTAATGCTAGATGACGAGTTAGTGGGTGCAGCGCACCAGCATGGCACATGTATACATATGTAACTAACCTGCACAATGTGCACATGCACCCTAAAACTTAAAGTATAATAAAAAAAAATAAAATAAAATAAAATAAGTCTCAATACTTTTAAAAGGATTCAAGTCGTACAAAATGTGTTCTATGACCACAATGAAATTAAATTAGAAATCAATAACAGAAAGATCTTTGAGAAATCCCTCAAAATTTAGAACTTAGATAATACAATTTTAAATAACCCACTGGTCAAGGAAGAAATAAAATTGTAAATTTGATTATTTAAGAAAGACTTGTGAAATTAAAAACACAGCACATCAAAATTTATAACAGAAATTTATCAATTTATGAAGAAATGTCTCAGATCAATTACCTCAGATTCTATTTTCAGAAACCAGAAAAAGAGAAGCAAGTACAACCCAGATTAAGCAGAGGAAAGGAAATAATAAAGATCAGATAAGAGATCAATGAAACAGAAAAAGGAAAATAGAGAAAATCAAAGAAACCAAAAGCTGGTTCTTCAAAGAGATCAATAAAATGAATAAACTTCTAATCATGTTGACAAGGAGAACAAAAAAGATAGAAGACACAAAGTTCCAATATCAGGAATGAGAGAGGGAGCATCACTACAGAATTTACAGATATTAAATGAATAATAAAGGATATTATTAATAGCTTTTTGACAATAAATATAATAATTTAGATGAAATGAATGAATTCTTTGAAACATACAGGTACCAAACTCACTCAAAGAGAAATAGATTACCTGATTAACCTTATAACTATTATAGAAATTGAATTTGTGGTTAAATTCTTGCCACAAAAAAATCTGCAGGCCCTGATGGCTTCACTACTGAATTCTACCAAACGTTTAAGCTAGAAATAAGGCCAATTCTTTCCAAACTCTTCCAGAAAATTAAAGAGGACAGAACAATTTCCAACTCATTCTATGAGGCTAGAATTACCCTGATACCAAAACTTGATAGTCACATTTTAAGAAAACTACAGACCGATATACCCCATGAACACAGATGCAAAAATTCCAGATAAATTTTAGCAAATTGAATCAAATAACAATATAAAAAGGACAAAACAGCATGACAAAGTAGGGCTTCTCCGAGGAATATGAGTAGCTTAACCTCATCAAGGTAGGTATTGTTTTAGATGACCCACATTTTAAAATCTTAAAACAGAAGGTCAGATTCAGTATAAATATTCCTGTGCTTCCTTATTGAAGATCTTGCCTCTTGTTAGGGCAGCCAGGAGCTGGGTAATTTTTCACTCTTCAGGATGAAGAGAAGCCTGAGATCAAAATATCCAACAGTTCAATCAAATGTATAAATTAGACTTCTACCTGGATTTACCACATTAAGACTCTTGAATGATAAAGATTTTTTGAAGTATTGAGACAACAGCAACTATATGGTTACCTTATATCCACACTTAGCAACAGTGAAGCAAAATTTAAACAGGAAAAGGCTGAGGGAACTGTCTACAAACAAAAAGAAGAAACAGGAAGGACTAGAGAGAGAGAGAGAGAGATTTGTTTTTTGGGGGAAGGGCCATGCCGTCTTCCAGGTGCTACCAACCAGAAGCCAATCTTTACCATTCCAATATAAAATTTCTCTGTTGGTAGACAGAGTCCCTTCCCTCCCTCTATTAAAAATCAGGAAAACCACAGGGGAAAGGGTGGTAAGCACACACACAGAGACAGTGTTCCCCTCCCCAGAGCAGATATTGGGAGCATAAGGGTGAAGATGGGAACATTGGGCAAAGCAGCCCACAATGGTTCAGGGAATGGAGAATGGGCAGCATGGACTTCCTCCAACAGGAGATGGCAGAAAACTGCAGTGGAAGTAAAGTGGAGGGAAGAGGAAAGTAAACTCTAGGAAGGGTCAACAAAGAGGCAGCAGAATGGAGTGGAAAAAACATGACTTTTGAGTCCAGAGACTTGTGTTTGCATCTTAACTTGTTAACTAAATGACTGTTGAATGACTTATGCTTTCCATGCTGCCTCTTCCATAAAAATACCTACCTCGTATTCATGTTGTGATGATTAAATACGTTAAATGAGATATCATAAGTAATGCATATGTAAAGTATATTAGGTTGATATGAGGCATCCGTAACACTTATAGAGCCTCAAAGTTCTGAGAATAGAAGGAACCGTAGGAAAATTTCTGCTTCAGTAGAAAACTAGGCATTGCCTATCAAGCTTGTCTAACCCATGGCCCGCAGGCCACATGCAGACCAGGACAGCTTTGAATGCAGTCCAACATAAATTTGTAAACTTTCTTAAAACATTATGATTTTTTTTGTGATTTTTTTAGCTCATCATCTATTATTAGTGTTAATATATTTTATGTGTAGCCCAAGACAATTCGTCTTCTTCCAGTGTAGCCCAGGGAAGCCAAAAGATTGGACACCCATGGTCTTGATCCTAGAGGATACTTTTCCAGTTTGATTCTAGCCTGTCCTCGTCTTTGGTCTATTTACAACTCTGTAAATTGTGAATAACTGATAACAATGTACAATAATTCTTGTCTATAGATTTGCAAATTCTGTTCAAAAATGTTCAATTGCCTATCACCAACTCCTTGTGAAAAAACCAGTTTTGCCTTCACTTTCACATTCATCTCAATGTTATCTACAACATGTGTATTCTTTAGATTCTCTTTTAAGAGTCATGAGGCACTCAAAAGAGTGTGAGAGTCATGATTTTACCGTTTTTTAAGATTGTCTTTTAACATGACTAAGAATTGAGTCATCTGCCATTGAGGACTGTACAATTTGTTTATATTGCAGCTGCAATCACCATCAGCAAAGCCGTTCTCAGTTTCCATCCTGTAATGTATTTTCTCAATTGCTTTTATCTGACACTGGTTCAACTGAAGTTCTTGTACATATGCAGAAAGTTAATAAAGCGTAGTTATGAACTGTTCTAGCAAGTTAATAACTTCTAAATTGAAGGAGCAATATATAATAACCTGAGCAAATTAATCATTTTAAAACATCAGCACCTTTGTCCATTTCCAATTTGCAAAAACCTGAGAAAGAAGAATGCTGCACTTAGATAACTCAAGCAGGACCCTGGAAAACAAACAACGACACAGTCAATACCTGTCAGGCTTCCCAAGCTCTAATGAGAGAACAGGTCTTCCTCTTTCTCGTCCCATACAGTCATGCATCCACTGTCAGTCCTCACTCAGCTATACTGTTTGCCTTTGTCAAGTACCCATTCCATGGTCCTGGATTAGGTGCTTAGGGTGCAAAGATGGATGGACACAGCCCTATAGACAGACTGTTCAAATAGGGTGATGAGTGTTATGCTGTAGGATGGACAGCCCAGAGAGGACAGACATCTTGCCTCGGTCAACAAAGGCACTTCAACTGACACTGGAAGGATGCAAAGCAGCTAAGCAGGTGAAAGAGGGGGGATAGGAATTCTAAAACAGGGAACGGCATGTGCAAAGGCCTAAGGGTCACATAGAGAGAGCACGGTGTACCCAGAGACTATAAGCCATCTGGAATGCAGAATGCACAAAATGACAATGTGGGCATAGGCAAGGACCAGGCTGCTGTATGCTGCAGCAGCCCTGGAGGAAAAATCAAATAATACTGTCTGCCATTTATTGGATGCCTACTATATACCAGGGATTATAATAAGCATTTTACAAATATTGTCTCAGTTAATCCTCACCAAATCCTAAATGGTTAAGTAGGATTTCTTTCTCTGTATTGCATTTTAATTACAAAACTAATATATGCTTGTTGCAACAAGTCAAATTATCCCTCCAATCATAATCCTCAGCAAAAGTAGTAATGTGGTTTATATTCTTCCACATACTTCTCAATGCTCACACAGCAAATATAAATGTACAAACAAATATATGTAAATTAGTTTATACTATACACATTCTTTGTCAACAACTTTTAAAATATAGCCACACATACAGACATCCTTTCAGGTTAGTACTTACAGAGATAAATCCTCCTTTAAACATTCCGAATGTATCAGAATTCATTCCACCATTCCTCTACCAGTGAACATTCAGGATTTTTTTTTTCCCTCTACAACAAACAATGCTGAAATAAACACATCTTTGTGAATATATCCTTATGTACTGACGCTCTCATTTTTGTAGAATAGAGTCCCCCAAAGTGGGCATACACATTAAAAATTTTAGAGACACTGTCACACTAAATTATTAATGTTCTTTACACCTATTCATTTTTATACCTCTGCAAAGTTGCAGAAAATAAATTGTTTTTCCCGGCAACTCTTTGAGCCTTGTGGAGAATGATGAGGTCCTCATTCAGGTTTTTTTTTACGGTCAATCTGAAGGTTTTAGCCTGAATTTTACACACCTGAGCAATGAGACAACAAGAATATTAAATGATAAAACATCTCTTTATACCCACATGCCTTCGCTTACTGCTGAGGGACTCCTTGCTCGCTGCTTGGGCTGAGCAGGTGCTAGGCTGTAAGGCTGCCAGATTTTAGGTGGAGAAGTCATCAAATTATGAATGAACGCCTGTCATCATGGTCACATGACCCTTCTGACTGAGCCAATCAAGTCAAAATGTATTGCCATAACTACAGCTTCATTTTTAGACATATAAGCCAACATATCCTTAAAACTATTTGCTACATCATATATTTTTTGCTTCTGTTATTTCTAACTAGGTTTGGAGAATATGGCAGAAATGGCATTTTAAAAAAGACAAAGACAAAAGGGAAAAATTCTTAAGTCCAAAGTTAAGCATAAACCTTGTTTTAAAACCAAGCAATTTGTTTTCCTTATTTTAACATAACTGCACAGGTTTTTGACTAGCAGATGAGGAAGAACTTAAAGGACCTGCGTTTCAAATATTTAGTAGCATCGTTACTGCAGGGCTTTAAGAAGTTCCCTATTGTCCTGTGTAACTTTTGGGCAGCATCAGAAGCATGTGCTAAAGCTGCTCCTTCTAGTGGGCCTTTGTCTGCACCATTTCCAATTTCAACTTGATATCACATTACCTTTCAATGTAACTGACTTTTGAGTCAGCTCCAGATGAGTGCTACATTTCGTCCATGTGTCCAAACTTGCAATTCTCCCCACTTCATATCTTACCAAAATGTACTCTTGGGAAAAACTGCCCATGTATTCTACCTCATGTGGCCAAGTTTAGGCAGCTTATGAGACTTAATATCCTATAAGTGGTGGGAGATGGCATTTAAACAAAGGAATAAACAATAACAATAATAAAAAATGTTTAGAGTTGCACAGTTAGAAGTATAATAACATTTAATACTGTTATAACATATAAATAATGTTATAATATATAAATAACAACATACACAATAATAAATATTTCAGTGCCACAGTTGAGAACTGTGGAACTGTAAACATGAGCAAGCAGGAGAGGTGTGAGTGGTGGCTGTGGCACCAAGACAGCCACTTCTTCTGCATTAGCATAAAGCCATTCCTAGAATGAGAAACACTCTTTCATGAATCACCACATTACACTTGGACGAATCAATCCTTATCTTGCTAAAAAATAAAATAAAAAATGTCACTGTGGCACTGTCTTGCTTAACACCTTTAGTTGACTCTGCATCCCACTAGGACAAAACCTAAGCCCCAACCCTCAGCTCCCATCATGGCACCCACTTGTGCTCCTAGGAAGGAGCATCTGGCGCCTTTTCCTCTGTGGCCTGGCTCACCCACTGTCCGTGGCCTGGCACACAATTCCCCACCTTACTCAGTGGTAAAATTCTATTCATTCATCTTTATACTTGGCTCAGTGAGCACCTGCTCTGCCAATCCTTCCTTAGTCTCCTCTCCAAGCTTCCTGACTCTGACCTCTACTCTCAGTGCTGCCAGATCATGTCGTCATGATGTCTTCCTGTCTGGGCTCTCCCAGCACCACTGTGCTCCTGAAGAGTGGGGACCATGTCTCTTCCATGACTGTAGCTCTCAGGGGCCCAGCAAGCAGCCCTCAATAAACACTTCTTGAATGTGCATCAGTTTCTCCAAAGTGACCAAGGAAGGACCAAGGATCCCAGTCTTACAGATTCACACTTTGTTCTCAAATTCCCCAGAGTGACACTTTGGAATGAGTATCAGTCTCCTGAAGCCCCATCTGACAATGAAGGCTTTAATGTGTTTTTAGTTTCCTGTGCACCTCCCAACCCGCCCAAGAAAGTCAGTCATTTTCCTGCCTGGTGCGCTTAACAATCACCACTGTATTTCCTCATCTGAAAAATGGGTATAACGACGGAGCTGTTGGGGGGATTAAATTATGTAAAATGGTTAAAGTGGTGTTGGGCACATGACACTTCAAGAAATGTTAGCCATTATTATAATTATTAAATCTGAAATCATTTGATGTCCTTGAACATTATTCAAATTTATATGTATGCAAATCCCCCTAATGTATGCTCACTGATGCCAACATTAATCGTATCAGAATTTGCTCCATAAGCATATTTCGAGCATAGGCTAACATGTTTGTATGCATAGGACTTCAACAGCTCCCGTTTCACAGACTAGAAGTAAGAATGTTTTTCAGTGAACTTTGCCCTGGCAGTTAACAAATGATAAGAAAGTTCATTCGGTGGGATTTTACAGGCAGCTAAATTGCCCCAAGTTTAGACTACCTGAAGCTGTTACAGCAAAGCTCACCCTGGCAGCTGGGGCACCAAATCCATGACCCCTGCTAGTTAATATGAAGTGGGGAGGGGGCCGAGGGTAAAGGAGACCCACATGAAGAGAGAATGTGAAATGAAACAGCAAGTGGTCCTCTGACTTGCTGAGGATTCTCTCGGGAAAAACATACCTGCTTGTGAAACATGAGCTTTAAGAAGAGTTGCCTGTCTACTTTTTCCCCATTCATTTTTTTGTATATATAATTTATGCTGCGTTATTCAGTCATCATTTAAGATTATTACCACAGCTTGCTAACAAGCCAAACTGCACTCAAAAGCATCTCAGAAGAGGAACTCACTTTTCTATCAACAAAAGTGTCTTCCAGTTTACACCAAAACCAATATATCAAAAGAAGTATTTTCCCGTATATCATGGAATTAACTGGTCATCAATGCATGACAAAATTCAAGTTTCTCTCAGATTCTGGGGTCATTTTACAGACCCAATTTACCAAAGACTTGACAATTTTTCACAAATTAACTTCGGTCTGCCCAAGGTGCATCAGAAGCTCTATGTAAAACAGGCATCTTTTACTTTTGCATTACTTTTATGTGATTCTAGTTTCAATCAGCCAACCTATTGTCAAAAGTATTAACTACATTCTAACTTCACTGTTAGAATAAAATGGAGCAAGTATTCTACTCCAAACTGAAGGTTAAACTTAGCATTTAATTATCTTTAGCTTCAGGATTATACAAGGGAGTTCCAAGAGAGACAAGAATATAATAAAGTAGTAATATTCCAAGTTCTATACTGGTTTTGGACTGAATTGTTTCTCTCCCCAACTCATCTGTTGAAGCCCCAACCCCCAGTAACTCAGAATGTGACTGTCTTTGAAGATATAGCCTTAAATAGGTAATTAAGTTAAAACTATGCCATTAGGTCCTAATCCACACTGAATGATGTCCTTATAAGAAAAGGAAATTAGAATACAAAAAGCGACACCAGGGACATGCAGGACATGCAGGCACAGAGGAAAGACCATGTGAAGAGGCAGAAAGAGGGTGGTCATCTGCAAGCCAAGGAGCGCGGCCTCAGAGAAAACCAACCCTGCTGTCACCTTGATCTTGGACTTCCAGCCTCCAGAACTGTGAGATGATAAATTTCTGTTGTTTAAGCCACCCACAACAACCCAATATGTTGTTATGGCAGCCCTAAGAAATTAGTAAAATAGTCCAAGAATTCAGGTGTGAATTCAAAATACTCTATGGAATAGGAAAGAATTCAGAATACTCTATAAAGTAGGAAACCAAATTCTTAAACTTTGTGCCATATTCCAAGAGATCATAATAAAGAAAATTAAGTATTCATCAATGGTCCTTCTTCCTTTGTCCCCTCACCCAGACCTCTTAGGCTGCATGGAACAGTTGCTGAAACTCCATCCTGTTCTGCTCTTCCCAGATGTGATCTCTAGGGTCCAGCTGTTTTTCTCCCTCAATCCCTTCTCATTTGTACATCAGAATCACTGGAGAGCTTGTGAAAACAGAGTATTGGGCCCCACTCCCAGAGTTTTTGATCCAATAGGTCTGAGATGGGGCCCACAAATTTACACTTCTAAAATAGTGCAAATGATACTGATGCTTTGAGAACCACTGTATCATATACCAGGTTACCAGCAATCCCTACGCTCAGCCATACCTGCAACCAAAAACAGTGACATACACCCTTAGGGCCCTGCTTGGATTTGGCAGGCTAAGCTTATAAATTAATTTATGCCAATGTAAAGCAATATATTACCCCTTACAGGGTATTTGATTTTAAAGAGTCATTTAGAGAGTATTAATGACAGCTATAAATACCTTGCTATAAGCCATAAGCTAACTGTATTCTTGAGGGCAAGCCAATTGCTATGGTAAGTAACCCCCACTCCCAGTGGCTTAACACAGTAAGCATTTATGTCTCATTGACAATCCAATGCAGATTGTGTGGTGGGATAGTTACTCTGCTCCATGCAGCTGTTCAGGGACCCAGGGTTCTTTCATCTAGTGGATCTTCTATTTGGCAAGCAGATGAGGGAAGAGAGTAGGATCTGTGGGAATTTCTTAGAAGGTAATTTCACCCACATTCCACATCCCCTTTATTTCCAACCATGTTTCATCGGACAGAACTCAGTCGTATAATGACCTTACTATGAGGGAGACTGGGAAATATAGTCTAGCTGAGAGGAAAAGGTATAAATATTATTGAACAACCAGCCAGTCCCTGCCACATGAGATTTCCATGGACCCTGAAATCATGAAGCCAAGGCAATTTCAAAAGGCCAGCCATGCGGACTTAGGTCACTAGACATTCCTGAGAGCTGTGCCACCATGCTAATTGTCCTTTATTGTGCCTAGCCATAAAACAGGGTGTTTTAGTATCTATGCAATCTCAGCAGAACTTAAAAAAAAAAATAACAGTCTTGGGCTAAGCATGTCAAAATGGTCAATAATCATGTATCTAAACCAGTTAATCTGGAAACAAGAATGTGCTGGAGAAAAAGACAAATCAGAGGAGATACTATCCACCAGAAACAGAGCTACATATCATACACAAATTTTATCATTTAGCCTTGATGACCCTATAAAATATGTGCTGCTATTCTGACTTTACAAATGAAGAAAGGAAGGCTCAGTGGAGGTGAGTGAGTTGACCCAGAAAGACTAAGTTGGGTCAAGATTTGAACCTAAGGCTGTCCTACTGCAGTGTTCAGTCCATTTTTTGTCTTTACCATACTGCCTCAACTTTGGCAATACAAGTTGTTTACCTTTTAATTGGTTAACTTAAATCAACTAAATCTATCACAGATTATTATTTGGTTTCTAGAAACCTGTTGACTGCCCTCTTCACTCCTAAGTCACCAGCTTTAGAAAGAGAGCACTCCACTTTACTCTCACCAGCTGGGTCCTTGCACACCTTGGCCTCCCTGAGCCTCAGTAACCTCATCCATAAAATGGGAATCATCTCACTGCCTTGTGAGGATACATGAAATAACGCATGTCAGAGCACCTGGGATCTCACTTCTTGGCAAGTGCCAGTTTCTTCCTGACTTTCCCATGTGATGTTGGCAGGAGGTGTCAGCTGCTATGAACTGACATGGACAAGAGAGAGGGGCTGGATAAGGAGAGGCATGAGTACCCTCAGGTATGTTCTGAGCCTATGCCAACTGCTTTGTGCACACGGGCACCTTGTAAGTGTGTGGAGGTGGTGAGGCGATGTTGATGCCAAGGAAACCAAGTATAATACATGGGGGTGCAAAGCACATACCAAGTTTTGTCCTGGCTCTTCCAGTCCTTCTTGATGACCAAGTACTGGCCAGGATCATGCTGAGAACACAGGCAGACCAAAGATATCCAGATCCCTCTGCTTCCCACGGTGGACTCCTGCAGGACCACACTCAGGGCAAACAGAACCATACAGGGGGGCCCATCTATCCCATCCTACCCTATCACTCATCCCTCCCTACAGCATTGCTCAGGGATTTCCTCCACCCACCTTGTGAAGCCTCTACCCACCCTTAGGCTATCCTTCCAAACCCATGTGGAAGCCGGAAGCCATCTTTCTGCCTTCTGTGCTGCCAGAGTCCTCTGAATTTACACCTTCTCATGGCACTTAGCCGTCCTGTTCATTGCACTAAAGATGAGTAACCATGCCCCTGCAGAGGGAGAATAGTAAAGAAAGGAAGGGCTTGGTCGGGCATGGTGGCTCATGCCTGTAATCCCAGCACTTTGAGAGGCCGAGCCGGGTGGATCACCAGGTCAGGAGATCGAGACCATCCTGGCTAAAAGGAGGCTGAGGCAGGAGAATGGCGTGAACCCGGGAAGCGGAGCTTGCAGTGAGCCGAGATCGCGCCACTACACTCCAGCCTGGGAGACAGAGCGAGACTCTGTCTCAAAAAAAAAAAAAAAAAGAAAAAGAAAGAAAGAAAGGGGTTTTGTGTCACGGAGCCCAGCCACTTTCCAAATAGGAGACTCCAAGCCAGTCACTCCATCTTTCTAAGTCTCAATGTCCTCATCTGTAGAATGGGAGTAAAAGCATGAACCTCATGGGTTTCTCATGAGAATTCAGCATCTAGCCCAGTGCCTGGCACATTGAATTATAAATACTCACAAAATGGGAGTTCCCTTTGCCCCCTTCCCCATGCACTTGCAGAATTCTTGAAAGTAGTTATGTTCCTAATTCACCTTGGTGTTTCCAATGCTCCATGCATACCCAACAAATATTTGTAGAATAGAAAGTGAATATACTCAGAGCACAGAGTCATTTACTGAACATGAATGAACAGATTAATTGCTCTGTTTTCTCAAATGTCTTTCTTTTCTCATGTCTTTCCTCTCAAAAGATGATTAAGAGGACATGATCTCTCAAGTTCTTAGGAGAGAAAAATTAAACAAGTCAGAATTGCTCACTAATTTCAAGGCTTATCCAAGCTTGGGCTGCCCCCCTGGGAGACATTATAGTGGCCCTGAGGGAGGCGGCGCAGCTGCTGCTCCAGCCTGCCACTCATCTCTGTATTCTGTGGAGACAGAGGCCATGCCGGGGCCCCACAAGCTGCTGGGAAGTGCTGGCTGAGCTCTTGCTTTGAAAGGCCCACGTGGAAGCTGCTAGCAGTAGCCACAGGAACAGCCAAGGCAAGATGGTCTAAGCCAGCATGCCCAGACACTTTGGATTTCTGAGGACAGTTCCAATGGCCAAGGTCTGGGCCTTCCTCTCTGGCTAAGGAATATTTTTCTTGTGAATGTGACGTGACTTTTGGCTCAGAATATGAGGTTCCCATGGTCTGTTTCTCATAGCATGAAGTAGGACTAAGTATGCTTTAGTTCTGTCTTGATGTCATCGAAATGAGGCTCAGGAACTTGGGAGGGGTGGGAGATTGGTTCTCAAGAGTGCTCAGGAGGTTACCCGCTCCCAGTCCTGCAGTGCTCACACCAAAGTACCTACAAGATTTGGATGGAGCTGTGGAAGCTGAGAGAAAGAGACAGAGAGAACACGCACAAGGAAGGGTCTAGAACTCACACTGTGGACTGCCAGGGCTAGAGACAGCTGGAGTTGTAATAATCATAGGAATAACAAGTAAAGTATACTCAGCACCCACTGAACAGCAGGCAAGGTGCTACACACAGGTTTTTCCTTGCTTATCTCATTTGATCTTCCCAACGACCTCATGAGGCAGGCCCAACCATTTCAGAATCAAGGAAACTGAGGCACAGAGAGACAGTCACTTGTCCAAGGCATCATAGCTAGTAGTTGTCAGAATTTGAACCATTACTTTGAATTATTTTATTCTACACTGACTTTTTATTTTTAACTTAGGGCTGCTCAAATTTTAACATGGATCAGACTCACCTGAAGTCTTTATTGAGACAGATTCCTAGACCCTTACCCAAAGATTCTGATTCCAGAGGACTGGAGTGGGGCCCATGAATTTGCATTTCTTAGTAGTTTCCTGGTGAAGCTGCTACTGCTGCTCTGGAAACCACTCTCCGAAAATCAAGGTCTAGGGCAAACTTACACATGCCAGATCTTAATCCTAACAGATCAGGAGTTAGAAAACAAATGGAGAAGGTTAAGAATTGTCAAGAAAACCAAAGGTGTTTGTATTGATGTCAACCTTAAGCTCTCTGCAGCAGGAAGTACCTACAACCTTCTCTCTGGATCTACTAATCATTACTCATTTTTTTTCCTCAAGGCTTTTAACAGTATCACCTATAATTCTTATCTGACCAAATTTAAAAATAGGAAAACAGTTTACTATGGAGTTCAAGTAGCTCTGGAACCCCATTGTAGTTTCCTGTCTCCCTGTGTGGTTGGTCAGGGATGATTTTCTGCATCCTTTTCACCCAAGGTCTGAATGGACCTGACTTGGTAGGTAGGCCTAAGGTTATTACAGAAAAAGCATTCTTGGGTGTTTACAGAACTGGATCTAGTCCTAGGTCTGCCACCTGCAGCTGTGTGGTCTTGGACAAGTTGCTTTACCTCTCTGAGTTATACTCGATGTGCTTCAATGTACCCTCTAGCTCTATCTAAAGTTAATCTCCATGGCTGGGCCCCGAAGACTGACAATGTGCACATGAGCTGTTCCCAGTGTCTCCCATCAGCTTTGAACTTGCAGTTTTTTTACCCTCCCCTTGGCCTTCTTACTCTGGGATTCGAGCCCCTGTTTTTCCTCTGAATGCTGGCTGGGCTTCCCCTCCAGGTCTCAGCACTCCAGGGGGTCCTGCTGTTGAGAGGCCCTAGGTCCCTGGGTGCCAGAACTGGAGAGGCCTGCAAATTCCAGAAAAAAAAAGGGGAGAAGGAGCCTTGTCAATAGTGAGACCCAACTAGAACTAGGATTCTATCTCCTCTCCTGCTTTCTTTCCATTACTTCCCATTATCTCCAAGAAGGTGGGCGAGGACCCTAGCATGCCTTTCCTAAGGAAATAGATCATAGTAACAGTGCCATTCTAGCTAATCTTCTTATACACATTTATGACTCCTGTTTTAATTAACTAGCCAAGAGCCAGAATGGCTTCATAAGTGAACTAGGGCTAGTTTCGGAAATTTCAACCTAATTCTGCCCTCACAATCCCTACCTCTAGACCCAACTTACATGGTTCCTTCAGCACCTGCAGTGAGGTATCTTCAATATGGGTCAAACCACGCTTACCTAATCCTCACCTCTGCTTTCTACACAGAGGCCAGCGAGGTTCTTTCTTCTTTGACTAGGAAACCTGCATGAACAATGGTTAAACAGAACTCTTTTCTATTTTATTTGAGGGACATTAATGGGAAGACATTATACCTAACATCTGAGAACAAAACAGAGAGGGAAGAGAGTTACAGGGCAGCAGAGAGAAGCTGAAGGGGAATCCAAGTCCCAGGAAGAGGCCTGGGGAGCGGCACCCACCGTCTCTGCCTTATGCAGGAGCTCCCCACACCTGCAGAGCCCACCCCTCTCTGGTTTACAGCCAGGTACACACCTGCCCACATACAGTGGAATTCATAAAACCAAGACAGAGAGCGAGCATCTGTGTCTGGGCTTGGTGTTTACAAGCCTCCCCTTGGGCCATGTGTAGTAACTCCTGTGGCCTGCCCTCGGGTCCCCCGAATCTGGCGTGCCTATTTGGAATGTTACTATTTCCTCTGCCCTTGCAAATTTCCTTTAATCTCAACCCAACATTTCTACTTGTAATCCTGCTGGCCCTTTGCTGTTTTGTGTCTGTATTGAGTTCTTGAAAGCTGGACTCACTCGATTCCCTGGAATTAGGGTACTTATTATAGAGACACTTGAGAGACAAGATCCTCAATATCTGGCAGTTACTGGCCCCCCACCCCCCACATCCACACCCACATCTCCACCTGGACGCACACTGCTGGCCTCACTCACGCCATTGCCACTCATGTCCCTTCATGCCAAAGAGAGAGAGAGAGGAGAGAGAGAGAGAGCGAAATATTAGTCAAAGATAAAGCCACCTACACAGGAAACATTCAGTACCCCCACCCCACCCCATGATGGCTTTATCTAAAGATTTAAATTTCAAATGGTAAAATGTGCATTTAAATTTCCCCAGCCTTCCATCAGTCCACCTCTGACCCTACCTTCTGCTGCAACTTGAGTAAACTTGAACTAGTAAATAGGAGTAATATTATGTTTTAACAATTCATTTATGAGAAAAAAATATGCATAATGGTGGGGGAAGTCCACTGGCAGGAGTTCCCTTATTCATTCAGCATGAATAACAGTGAAGACACAATTACAACTCCACATTTTAGCAACAGCATAAACCAAACCAGGCAGTAAGTGGGCAATTCCCTTCTGTTCCAATACGCCCCAATTAACACAAACTGAGGAAGGAATAAATTTAAGCAGGAACAGCTTATCAACATACAATTAGCACTCAATAATTTATCCCTGTAATGCCAGATCAAATAAAAACATTGTGTCATAAATCACTTACTCAAGCAAGCCACCAACCCCTATGCTAAAATGATCTTTTGGTTGATTTGTTTTCTATTCTCCACCCTTATGCCACAATAGGTTTTTCTTTCTTTCTTTATTTCTGAGATCCAAGACAGCCAGGCAGCTGAAGTGGCATTTTCTACTCTCCAGAGTTAAAGGCTACATTAACCATAAACAGAATTATAAGGAGAACCAGCTCAGACCCCATAGAACACGCATCTACCACCAGATAGGACAGCCACTGACAGCTGCAAATAAATAGGTGTCTGGTCCTCCAAAATTTCTAAGGAAGGGAATTCCTCATTTAGGCTTTCTAAAGTATTTTCAGATTTCAATCCTTACAGATAAAAGAATTTTCATAAATCTTCCATCCATAGCCTCTGCTTCATTTAAATTAACTGATGCTGGTTCTATGGAAATGAAAACCAGCCTGTCATCATTCTCTCTACAATAACTTCTGTAAATCTACAGACAATCATTAGGTCCCTTGAATGCCTTTTCATTGGTTCTTTCACCACCAAATCTTAGTCCTTTAAGTCTTTTATGTTGCCCACCATCTCTTTGTAACCAAATGTTCCCCATCCTTTTCCTGCCAACCTTGTTTCCCAGACTTCCTTGCAACTGATTTAGCCAAAGAACCCCAGCGGGTTCTTCAATTCTCTTTGCGGTAGGCAGAATAATGCCTTTCCCCAAGGATGTCCACATCCTAATCCCCAAAATTTTTGAATATGTTACCTTATGTGGCAAAAGAGCTTGGCAGATGTGATTAAGCTAAGGATCTGGAGATAGGAAGATTATCCGAATTATCCAGGTGGGACCACAGTTATCACAAGCGTCCTTATAAGTGAGGGAGACATGTTCTCACTCATAGGTGGGAATTGAACAATGAGAACACTTGGACACAGGAAGGGGAACATCACACACTAGGGCCTGTTGTGGGGTGGGGGGAGGGGGGAGGGATAGCATTAGGAGATATACCTAATGTAAATAACAAGTTAATGGGTGCAGCACACTAACATGGCACATGTATACATATGTAACAAACCTGCACATTGTGCACATGTACCCTAGAACTTAAAGAAGTATAATATATATAATATATTATATATTATATATATTATATATAATATAATATATTATCTGTAATATATTATATTATATTATATATATATATTTTGATGCTACTCTGTCTACTTTTGTATATATTAGAAAATTTCTATAATGGAAAGAAAAAAAAAGCTAGAGAGGGCTAAATAGAAGATCTTCACATCCAGGTTTCTGGAAACTGAATGCCTTCCATTCTCAGTGACTGCTGCCACTGAGATTATATATGTATTATATATATATTGCTGCCACTGTATTATATACACACACACGTGTGTACACACACACGCGTACACACACGCGTACACACACGCATACACACACGCGTACACACATGCATACACACACACGTGTGTACACACACACATACATATGGGTATACACATGTGTATACACACACATACACATGTGTATATACACATGTGTATACACACACATATGCGCATATGTGTGTATACACACATATGCGCATATGTATGTATATATACATATGCGCATATGTATATATATACATATATAATACATATATAATATATTATATGTATTATATATACATATATATTATATGTATTATATATACATATATGTATATATAATACATATATTATATATATACATATATATTATATATGTATATATAATATATATAATACATATATTATATATGTATATATATAATATATATATAATACCTATATTATATATAGGTATATATAATATATATATAATACCTATATTATATATAGGTATATATAATATATATATAATACCTATATTATATATAGGTATATATAATATATATATAATACCTATATTATATATAGGTATATATAATATATATATAATACCTATATTATATATAGGTATATATAATATATATATAATACCTATATTATATATAGGTATATATAATATATATATAATACCTATATTATATATAGGTATATATAATATATATATAATACCTATATTATATATAGGTATATATAATATATATATAATACCTATATTATATATAGGTATATATAATATATATATAATACCTATATTATATATAGGTATATATAATATATATATAATACCTATATTATATATAGGTATATATAATATATATATAATACCTATATTATATATAGGTATATATAATATATATATAATACCTATATTATATAGGTATATATAATATATATAATACATATATATTATACTTTAAGTTCTAGGGTACATGTGCACAATGTGCAGGTTTGTTACATATGTATACATGTGCCATGTTAGTGTGCTGCACCCATATTATAATATATATTATATATATTCTATATAAATATATATATTATATATAATATATTATATTATCTATTATATATAATATATTATATTATCTATTATATATAATGTATTATATTATCTATTATATATAATAGATTATCTATTACATATAATAGATTATCTATTATATATAATAGATAATCTATTATATATAATAGATAATATAATCTATTATATATAATAGATAATATAATATATTATATATAATATATTATCTATTATATATTATATATAATATATATAATATATAATATATTATCTATTATATATATTATATATAATATATTATATATTATATATATATAAAATAAGTGAGCGAGAGATGCAACAGAATTGGAGGAGATGTGAAGGCAGATGCAGAGAGGAGAGGGGTGTAGACAGGGGCCCAAGAAATGTAGGCGCCTCTAGGAGACAGGAAAGGTAAGGTACAGATTCTCCCCTAGGGCCTCCAGAAGGAGTGCAGCCTCCCAACACCGTGATTTTAGCTCAGTGAAAGTGGTTTTGAATTTCTGCCCTCTGAAATGGTAAGACAACACATTATGTTGTTTTAAGTCACATAGTTTGTGGTAATTTGTTACAGCAGCAATCAGAAACATTCTCTTTGAGGTGTCTAGCTCTTTATCTCTTCCAAGCTAAAGAGCGTAAGTTTCATTCCAAAAGTTAAGTTCTGATGTAGTCTGCACACCTGGAAATATCTAAGGAGCTCAGAAGGCAGCAATCACTGAGAATGGAAGGCATTCAATTTCCAGAAACCTGGATGTGAAGATCTTCTACTTAGCCCTCTCTAGCTTTTTTTTTCTTTCCATTATAGAAATTTTCTAATATATACAAAAGTAGACAGAGTAGCATCAAAATCCGCTGTATACCCACCATCTAGCTTCAACAATTATGAACTCATGGGCAATCATGAATCTTCTGTATCCCTATCATTCCCCCTTCCCTGGATTTTTTGAAGCAAATTCCAGATATCATTTCTCCACAAATACTTCAATATCTATCTATAAAAGATAAAAGATAATGGTTCTTTTTAAAACATGACCACAAAACTATTATTGAACCGAAAGAAAATTGATATTAATTTCTCACATAATTAAGTATGCAGCCAGTGTTGAAATTTCCCTAATTGTCTCACAATTTTGTTTGCATTGGGATCCAAAAAGGACCCTCCATTGAAATTATTTAATATGTTTCTCAAATGTCTTTTAACCTATAGGCTCCCCTCCACTACTTCTTATAACTTATGTGTCAAAATCCACATTATATATTACGTGTCAAAATCCACAGTCTGAGTTTTATGACTTCATTCCATGATGTTTAACATGTTTGCTGTTCTGTACAATTTGGTAGTTAGTTCTAGTGAATTTATTAGACTCAGTTTCAATTTTTTTTGGCAAGAATGTGTCACAAGTGGTGTTGTGTATTTCACCACACTTTCTGGTTCACTCTCTTTTTGTCATGTTAGCAACCATTAATGAACACTGCCTACATCTACTAATTTATTAGGGATTACAGAATAATGAGTTTTTTTTGTAGAAACAGGGTCTTGCTATATTGCCCAGGCTGATCTCAAACCCCTTGCCTCAAGTCATCTTCTCACCTCAGTCTGCCAAAGCACTGGGATTATAGGCATGCGCCACAATGCCCAGCCTCCTGGAATGATGAGATTCAAATTCTGTTTTCCCTTCTTTATCTGGAATCCTTTTACAAACAGTAATTTTCCCTAATTGATTATTTGGTTACCATGAGATACAGTTCATGTAAGAAAGATAGAATAAAAGAATGATTCATCCACTGTATTTAACAGTTTTCAAAATAATTAGTTCGGCCAGGTATGGTGGCTTGCACTTATAATCCCAGCAACTTGGGAGGCTGAGGCAGGAGGATTGCTTGAGCCCAGGGATTCAAAGCTGCAGGGAGCTATGATTGCACCATTGCACTCCAGCCTGGGCAACAAGTGAGACCCCATCAAGAAAGAAAGAAAGAAAAAGAGAAAGAGAGAAAGAGAAACAGAGAGAGAGAGAGAAAGAGAGAGAGGGAGAGGAAGGAAGGAAGGAAGGAAGGAGGAGGGGAGGGGAGGGAAGGGAAGGGAAGGGAAGGGAGGAGGGAGGGAGGGAGGGAGGGAGGAAAGAAGGAAGAAAATTATAATGTGTTGGCTCCTGGGCATCCTTCAAAGGTGGCTGATAATGTTTCCTATGTTTTTATAATAATAAAAAGATTGATGCAAAAGTAATTGCAGAATTATCTCATGTATTCAAACATATTTTATGTGCTTCAAACCAATACAGTTATTACTCTTACTAATGTTCAAATTGACCCATATTTAACCAGTGGAAACTTCTTCAAGTTAGGTCCTATGTTTTTCTGATGCAACATGAATGGTCTTTGATAGCTTTCTTGCTTTGTGATATGGCAAAATGATCCAGTATCATCTTGTATATCTCCTGCCCCCAGCCTGGAATCAACCATTTCCCCCAAGAAGCCCTGGGTCTTGGGAAATTACACTTAGAGATGACAATCTGTATGCTAAAGATGCTCATTGCTAATAGATTGGTCATTGTTTCCAGGCCTCTTTGGTGGAGAGAGCTAGGAAACATATTTTTAAAGATAAAATATTTCATGAGTTTAAACTGTTTATTCCAATTCCAGGTCAGTTCTATGGAATTTTAAACTTAACCTCATGAATCTTATATCTGTATTTTCTATTTCCCTCTCTGAAAAACATGATACGCAGTGACACTAACATGATTATTCACTTGCTTGACCGTATAATATTCTAGAAGAGTCTCTGAAAACAATACTAACACTTCTGCCTACAATATTATTACTGAAAACAGTTCAAGGTGCTTTTTTTCCTTGTTTTTGCTTTGTTACGTTTTAGTGCAGTCCTTTGTGTTCTGAGGACCTAAACCACTAGGGCTAGATAGGACTAGAGAGGGCTAGATAGGGCTGCTTTATGCACACCTAGTTACCATTTGCTCTATCTTACATAAGCAATTTTTAAGCTATAATTTATTTTTACTTTACAATTAATAAAATCATTCAATAGATAAAATTTGTCTTTTATCTGTGAAAATGATGGGATTGGCTTTTATAAATTCCACCCTATCTATAAGTTGGTGTCTACGCTAGGAAATAGAAACCATTTCATTTCAAATGGGAGGTAAGGATTTAATATAGAGAATTGATCACAAAAAATATCAAAGGAACTGGAAGTGCAAATAAGAAAAGTTTAGCCAAAACTTAATAACTGCAAGAAAATGCTAAGACTAGAAAAGTGAAAGGGGAAAGTTGTGTTACTCAGAGCCCATGAGCTCACTCATGCCACAGAATGCCGTGGCTGCTGAGTGAAAACCCACAAGAATGCACATTCTCATTGACGTTGCTGCCTAAAGCACAACCACATCTGCTTCCCTCCATCTTCTAATCTCACCTGAGTGCCTCTTATTGGTACAACCAACACAACTTAGCAAGAAATGGGGTCTGAGTCACGTAGGAAGCAGGTTTCTAATCCCAGAAATAGGAGAGAATTAAAAGGCAGTAAGGAGCAGAGTATCAACCAACAATATGCAGCTCACCTATCCAGAGGTCAACACTTAGATACACTTTTCAGTAGAAGCAATGGGCTCGCCTGGTTCCTCTCAAGATCAATGGCTCAGGACCAAGATTAAGGGCATAATCTCTGGTCAACACATGGAAAAAAGACAACTTATGTGAACGAATCTGAAACAATGCATTGGCCTTGCTAATATCAAACCATACTCATCTTCTCTTCTATTCTCCATCCTCCAGCCCCTAAATGCCAGCAAAGCAAGGGTCATATGTTAGATATATGGCTATCTAGGCTCATAGAAGCTGTAATTTGCTTTTGAAATTTATTCTTTTTAGTTCTTTCATGAGGAATAATTTGCCAATTAAATAGGACCACAGCCAAAGTAGAAACAGAGACATACACTGAAATCTGTTAGCATCAACTGTTACAGTCATTCTTCTCTAGATGACATATTGTTGCTATATATAGTTTAGATATGAGTAATGAGAATGTGATTGCAAGCCAATATTTAGGGAAAAGCTAAGCTCATCACGACTGCTACTCTGATGGAATGTCTTGGTGATGGATTTAGTCTTATACTTTCTCAATTTATTTTTCTCTGGGATGCTTTCCTATTTAGGGTATTAAATGACTTACATTTCATGGACAGAGAAGGACACTTATTAATAGTGAAATCTTGGGCAAGTTATTTTATCTTTCCAAGCTTCCTCATCTATGAAATGGGGATAATAATAGTATCTACCTCACACAGTTATTTATGAGGATTAAATGAAACAATGCCTATAAAGAATTTGGAATAGGACCTGACATATAGTAACTACTTAATAAAGTGGGCTGTTCTTATTCTTGCTAGAGAAATGCCAAGAAACAAATGGTTATTTTAATTGTCAGCTAAAAGTAATCTTACTTGAACATTTCTTCTTATAAATTATAGATAATACTCAATCCAGGAGAAGTTAATGATGCCAGTAAAAGAGTCACTAGAAGTAGGAAGAAAATTTGATATACATAAAGGGTTAAGGCAAATATAGAGGCCTTCATGCTCTAGAGTCAAAGAATTTCTGCTCCTCCGAGACCAATAAGGAGGATAATCATGAATTTAAGTAACTTTAAGTGGGAGAAAGTAACCTAAGTCACATTTAATGGGAGGATCATTCTGAGGAATATGAGAGTTGTGGGAAACTGCTTCTCATAATCGTGATAATTCACATGAGCAGGCCACCTGCTTTAAATTGGAGATGAAAAATTGGAGAAGTATTGGGAAAGAGGGGGACGGGTAATATATCCAGCATGGATCAAAGGAGAGAGAGCCAAGAGGAGAGAGAAAGACAGAGGGAATCATTTGTTAGGGAAGCCAGAGAGAAACTTCCTTCTACTGAGCTGGAGAAACCCGTGTTCCCCTCGTTTAGCATCAGAATGTCCTGCTGTGCTATCAAATGTTGTTGAAGTTGAAGGTCAGGCTTCGTGGAAAGAATGATGCAAATGTTCACATTCCCTAGAAAGAAATGTAAATTCACAGCGGAACACGTAGCTAAAGGTGATAACATCTCACCACAAGATATTACTCTGTGGTGCAAACCTTACTGCTGCTTTGTGATTCAAGATAGTTATGAGAGTTAGAGAAGTACGTTGAGATGACATTCCTTCCATTATAGTCACAAACTGACACACAAACACACACATTTCTATATTTATATTCAGACACACACATACACAAAATTATCATAAATGTAACTACTCCACATGCAAACTAACACAAATATATTGCATCCTGGCAACTCAAATCAGCAATTGTCATCGGTAACATGATTTTCTGAAATAAATAATTCTTGACACATTTCCAGACAAAAAGGACAATCTCTCCTTCATTAAATGGCAGTTGCATTCCTGGAAGTTTCAGGGACCATTAAAATCAAGCAAAACTAATTTGTACATATATGTTAAATGGAATTAGATTCAAAGTTCAGATAATTGTAAATAGATCTTGTGAGACAGTCAAAATTTTTGTGGTTCATGGCACAAATCTTCAATATCTAGCATCCCTGGCCCCTGTTCACAAATGTCAGTAGTGTTCCTTGATTAGTGTATCAATTAAAATTGGGCCCCATCTCTAAAATTTCCCTGCCCCTGGCCCCGGAAGCAGCACAGCCATTGTTGAGAAGTGCTGCTATATCCTGTCCATGCTCTTGAAGGGAAGCCAGCAATACCCTAGGTGAATGAATACACTATTTTGAGGAAATATCTCCATAGCACAAAACGTAGGAATATGCGTTTACTGTGGTGGTGCTCCTCACAGGGCAACAAGTGTTACAGACTCAGCCAAAGAGGCACTGAATGACCCTAGAGCATCTACACCTAGAGAGATGTACACACACCTGCCCCTTGGCCACGTCTGACCACCCATGACAAGGCTGCAGGCAGCATGCCATAAACCTGTAGCTGACATCCATTCTACTCCTGATTAACAGACCTGGATATCCATCTGCTCACCTACACGTCCCACAGACAATACATTGGCAACAATGTCTACTTTCCTGTGGGAAATGCTGCCTTGGAAGACCACAAACAGGGCCATCCTTATAATTTCTCAAAATTCCATTCACCTGTACGTGTGGAGTATCTAACAGAAAGGCAGCCAGCCCTGAGGACCCACTGGTCCTATCTGGGCTCTGCTCAAGCTAGGTGGAGTATAGTAAGTGTTTATTAAAGGAAGCCATGAGGGACAGTTCTAGTTACACTGAGTACAGGAACTCTAATGACCCTGATGGTTCCCGAGGCTGAATCTGGAGACTTGTCCTAGATTCCGGGAAGTGCTGGAGGCCTCCATAAAAAGAGTTCTGTCATGATCGTGACTCTACTGCAACTCCACTCTGCTACCAACAGGCCACATCCCCCTGTGGCGCTAAGTTCAAATTCCAAGGGAGAAATGTTATTGGCCTGGCTTATCTTCCTCATTCAGGCTTCAAGTTATGGCTCATCCATTAACTCTGGGATAGGCCCTTTCCCTCACCTCAGTGTGCACCATCACAGACAGAGTTAAGAGCAGGGACACCTGGTCCACTGCCCACGCAGCAGAGGCAATGGCAGGAGTAGATTCTCTGCAAAAGTAGAATGACAGTGACCACCCTAAAATGGCTGATATACCTGCCATCCAGAAGACTAAGTGAGCTTTCCAAATAGTGGCAAGACAAATTCTTCTCAGGTCTGTAAGAGAGAAGAGAAAGATGGAAGAAAGAGTCAGTGCAGTGTAAGGATGTATTTATCAACCATGCTGACTTCCTCTAAGTTTCATAGGCTAGTAGCCTTGAACCACTGGACAAATATGTAACTTTCCCAGGAGATAGGGAATCTGTATTCTTATACCCTATGACATCATAGGTAAGCAGTTTAAGTGTGACCAGAAATCAGTAATTTAAATGTTATGAACTTCTGTTGTCCCCTTTCTTAATGGAGAAAAATTCTCCATACCTTTCAGAAAGTTGGTGCAGTAAGTAGGATCCAGCTTTTCTGAGAAGTCAGACAGGAGGTGCTGGACGTATGTTAATTATGCTAACCCTAGAGAGGTTTATGAGTAGTTTTCAAGAGTCAGTACAATTTCCAACCCTGGAAATTTTGAATACTTTTGTATATTTTTAGAGCAGCAGTTCTCAAACGAGGGTCAATTTTGCCCCCCTCCCCCCAACACCCCCAGGGGACATTTGACAGCGGCTAAAGACATTTGTGGTTCTCACAACTTGGGGTTGGGGGAGTTGGCACTGATATCTCTTGGGCAGAGGCCAGCAGCACTGCGAAACATCCTACAATGCACAGGACAGCCCCCACAACAAAGAATTACCAGCCCAAAATGTCAGTAGCTCAAGGGTGAGAAACTATTCTAGGGTGAGAGTCCATAGCAAGCATTATTCACATTCACAAAGGGCCCATGACCTAAATAAATTTAGGATCCCCAGCTCTAGACTTTGGCAAAAGGCCATAGAAGGCTCCACTTTGGCCTCTCACTTCATTCCTGGCTCTTTCGCCTGCACGCTAGGCAAGCCACCCAATCTCCTCTCTTCACATACCCCTAGCTCTACCACTGCACTCACCTTGCAGAAAGGAAAATCCCTGTCCAAACGCCAACTCACCTTTGAACAAACCAACTGTCTATCTGCTTCTCAATTTCCTGGGCCAGTAAAGGCTTTTGACACCCTCACAACCTCAACCTATCTTAACACATACATATCAAGCTGTAGAGTCCTTCTCAAGCCCAGCTGGCTACTCCATGATTCATGCTCGGCCAATGACTATTTCTCTGCTGCCACTAATCAACTCTCTTTTTGCTCTACCTGCTGCTAGATCGCTCCTCCATCTCTATCTCCTTCTTCTGCTCCGCATACAGACAAATCAGGCTTTCTAAAAGGAATGACAAAGCAACAAAGCATCATTTCCCCACTAAACAAATCGGAGCTCTGCCCAGAGGGAGGCAGCTGAGCTGGGATGCATTAGGGACTGCCATGTTGGCACTACCGGAGGTTCATTCTATGCAATAACTGAGCTCAAAGCCTTCTCTGTGAGATGTACTTCAGTTCTCTACATGGAAGGGAGCCCTCCGTGTGGTTTAAAATGCCTCCACAAAGTACACATAAGCACACTAAGCTACGCAGTAAAACACAGCCTAACATTACCCAACCTCCACCATTATATGCTGTTAAATATTTAATTAAAGAGGCATACGAAGCAAACTGTTATATACACAATAAAGAGGAAAAAAAGAAAAAACAAAACACAGGTGTAGAACAGCCTGGTTGTAAGTACAATTTTCATTTGCTTTTACCCAGGGGCATTTGGAGAAAAGATTGCTTTGCCAAGTATTTATCCATTTTTTCATTTTGTTGAAACATGTCTTTTCCAGAAAGAAAAAGGCATTTAACAAGTGTTAAAAACATGTGTTTAAACCATTTAGAAAGTTTAATTTTCTTTAAAAACTGTTTCCGGAGCTGGGGTCTTCTCCAAGTTTTTGGAGTTGCATTTTCACCTGATCGTATGTCAAGTCTGACCTGAGTAACCCTACATGGGCCTCTGTCAATCACATGGAGTTTTCCTTGGACCACCACCAACCTCCAACCCGCCCCCAGCTGAGTTAATCCACCATCCGCTGGTATCTGCTGCAATAGAAAAGCTAATACTAACAAAAGGCCTGACACAGTTTTTGATATGAAGGATTTGGTTTTCTGGGAGCTTGTTTCCTATCATTGTGGAGGTTATACAGCAGATTTCTGGAGGAAGGCCAGGCAGTTTTGAATACTGTAGTTCCAAGTGGCTTAGTCCCATAAGCATAATCAAAGTCTGTATTAAGTTTATACCTTGCAGGGTAATAACAAATGACACAAAATGTAGTAAAAGATGCTGGACACAGCCGAGAAAAGTTAATGAAATATGAATGAAAGCAAACAACTGCCCCATCTATTGTTCCAAACTGGGCCCCATACTCCTAATGGGAACTTGAGCTGAATGAAAGGAGGGTGCCAAGCATTGAGGTCAAGAAAGAACTTGAGTGCAATAGCTGGAACTACTTCTTGTGGTTTTGACATGCCCGAACAGCATTTTGGGAGCGGATAAACTAAGCTACACCTGACCTTGCAGCTGGCAGCATCTGAGGGTGAAAGGTTAAAGATAAATTGTTCTTTAACAATTTCTCCGTGGTATAATATTTAAAGAAAAGCAAAATGGAATGGCACTCTTTCCCTGACACTTTCCAGCTTCTTTATTCAGAACAAATACAAATAGTGGACTTGGTGCTAACTAAACCATACCTTGTTTTCCTTATTTTATTTTATGAGACAGGATCTCACTGTGTTACCCAGGTTGGAGTGCAGTGGCCCCATCATAGCTCACTGCAACCTCTGCCTCCTGGGCTCAAGCAATTCTCCCACCTCAGCCTCCCTGTAGATGGGACTACAGGTGTGCATCACCATGGCCAGCTAATTTTTTAATTTTTTTGTAAAGGCAGGGGTCTCCCTATGCTACACAGGCTGGTCTAGAACTGATGGCTTCAAGCAATCCTCCTGCCTCAGCCTCCCAAAGTGCTGGGATTACAGGCATGAGCTACTGTGCCTGACTAGTTTTCTTTAAAGAGATGGATTTTTGAGCATGATGTTTCTCTTTTCTCCGAGATGTGTCAGCAGCCAATTCTTCAGTAATGGCATGCTCTAAGAACAGCTATCTTCATCATCCATGCCATGAAATAGACTTGTAGCCTTGTAGCCATTCCAGCCTTGAACAACAGCCTGAACAACAAGGCTCTTTTCTTTTGAGGACATGAACACCTATTTCCACTACAATAATATCAAGATCCTCTCAACTTTCCCCCAAATTTTTTTCCCAGAGAAAGTGAGGAGTCTTGCAGGAGGAAAGCACCTTTTTCTGAATATAATATGGCTGCATTAAGAGATTCATCTTGTTAAACAGGCCTACAGAATGTATTCAAGAGAAATTCCTCAAAAGATGTAGAAATTCAAGACTTTAATCATGACTTAGCATTCACTTTCACAGATATTGCTAAACTAGAAGCACAGCAATTATTGTTTTTTGTTTTGTTTTGTTTTTTGTTGTTGTTTTTTTTAAGACAGTGTCTTGCTCTCTCACCAGGCTGGAGTGCAGTGGTGTGATCTTGGCTCACTGCAATTTCTGACTCCCCGATTCAAACAATTCTCCTGCCTCAGCCTCCTGAGTAGCTGGGATTACAGGCATGTGCCACCACGCCCAGCTAATTTTTGTATTTTTAATAGAGACGGGGTTTCACCATGTTGGCCAGGATGGTCTCTATCTCCTGACCTTGGTGTTCTGCCCCCCTTGGCCTCCCAAAGCAATTATGTTTTGCTACTGTTGAAGTTGGCCAAAGATTTGATCACCTGAAACTTATTTTAACCACCAGTATATGTCTTCTTTGTTGTTACCAACTACCTGGAGAGATTCTGATTCAATATATAAATATACAGGTTACAAATGTCATTATACATTGTTAAAATAGCTTTAGTGACTAGGAGTACAAAAGTAACACAGGTAGAAATCAATGAGGGGATTAGTTTGGTCATGGCATATTTGGAGCCCCAGTCTTCATCTAGCCCAGCAATCCTACCTCCAGTAATTACACCAATACCAGGCTTTCGTCATTTCACATTTTTGCACCTAAAGTGTGTGAAAGCAGTTCAGTTCCAAATGACATACAATTTTACGTTCAAAAGCTCATTTGGACCCATGAGTCCAAACCACACCAGCAATGGTCCTCAGCTACAGGAGGGGAATAAACAAAGCAGATCCTTAAAGACATGCTGATGGCAAATTTATTATTATTTTAAAATTTGGACATGCATTTCATACATAATTCAAAAGTTCTTTAGTAATAGATATTTTTTTAAAGTAGCACCATCAAAATCAAGCCACCGAAAATAGAGGGAGAGAGCACTAAATTTTTTTAAGGAGACAAAGATATATCATGAAGACTAAAGAAGCATATGAATCTCAAAGTCCTTAGAGAGAAAAACAGAAACATGTAAGCAGTGCAAAAATATAAGATAAGAAGTACCACTTGGGTAGGAGAGAAGATGTATTTTAAGTTGAGCAAAGGTCTGATTGTAGTTTTGAAGTACTGAGAGCGGGAAAGGAGGGAAAGAGCAAATAAAACCTCGGGATTACTCAACGAGAGTAACAAAGGACAATGGAGTAAAGAAACATGCAATTGGTATGTATATTTTTTGTTAAAGTGGCCAAGGGCCTAGAGGAGTTTCTGTGTGATTATAAACAAAAAAATGTCAGGTTTCCTTATATAGAAAGTCAAAGACTGGGATAGAAGTGAGGAGAAAAAACAGAACTAAAGACTAAAAACCAAAAACATATAGACAGTGTGAATACTGTTTTACCAAATCCTAGCAACTCTTGGAACTTTATGGAAAAAGACAAAGAAAATAAAGGAACTCATTTTTCTGAGAACAATTGTGTCTGTGCACTACATATGCTATAGTTTGGATGTTTGTCCCTGCCCAAATCTCAAGAAGAATTGTAGTCTCCAGTGCTGGAGGTGGGGGCTGGTGGGAGGTGTTTGGATCATGGGGGCGGATCCCTCATAGTTTGATGCGATCTTCATGATAGTGAGTTCTTGCAAGATCTGGTCATTTAAAAGTATGTGGCACCTCCCCCTTCTCTCTCTCTTTCTCTGTCTCTCTGGCACTTGCTCCTGCTTTCACCATGTGATGTGCCTGCTCTCCCTTCACCTTCTGCCATGATTGTAAGCTTCCTGAGGGCTCCCTAGAATCAGATACATGCCAGCACCATGCTTCCTGTACAGCCTGAAGAATCATGAGCCAATTGAACCTCTTTTCTTTATAAATTACCCAGTCTCGGGTATTTATAGCAAGGCAAAAATGGCCTAATACAACAAATAATATATGTATAAATATATATTCCCTAAATACATTTTTAGAATTTAAGATTTAAGTTGCTAAGTGAGAGTTTATTGGAGAAAACCAGAGTTGTTCTAAGCATACTACTATTGGTCGTGGCTAACCTCCAAAATGCTGCTTAGATGCTATGATTAGATTTGATGGAACAAACTTAATATTCCTAACCTAATGTGTGAGCTTA
The DNA here is from genome assembly GCF_029281585.2 of Gorilla gorilla gorilla. Taxonomy (NCBI): domain Eukaryota; kingdom Metazoa; phylum Chordata; class Mammalia; order Primates; family Hominidae; genus Gorilla; species Gorilla gorilla. The sequence continues at coordinate 78,213,276 of NC_073235.2, forward strand.
TAAACAGTAATGAAAGAATGAAAACACCTCATTGATCAATATTGGTCTTTCACCCACAAAGAAATATATTAAAGCTTACTTTTCCTCAAGCTACAAAGCAAGCTACCATTGAGGAAAACTGAATATACAGTCTTTGAACTTGACATGATTTACATTCAGTGCATGAAACAGAAAATAGTGGGCATTATATTAAAGCTTTATCATGTTTCTATTAGGAAGACCAACAGACGTGGAAACCAGATGCCTTCAAAAAACAAAACAAAACTCTAAAGTGATTCCATCAACAGAAAAATGGCCCTGTCTCCTTCCCTTAAGCCTGCTTTTCTATTTCAGAATCATTTGCTCAGATGTTCTTGCCCTTGCCCATTATCAAGCAATAAGCTATCTTTGAGTCTGGTTTTTGGTCCATATCACCAATCCAGACCACATGGGAATCAGGAAGAGCTAGAGAGTAGCAGATGAAGGGCCATCTGGAATAAAGTTCTGAGGATATTTCCAAGCCACAGCACTGAGGACCAACTGGCAGAATAGTCTTGGCCTCAGACAAAGAAACCACCTGGCAAGTGTAGGTGGGATCCAGAGAAAAAACTGAGGGTGGTAGAATTATTCACTAGGAAATAACGTGCCCTCTGGAGATTTGTTTCAGCTGCACTATGTAGGAGGGTAGGTCTTGCAGGTTAGAAAACTGCCCTAAAAATAGAACTGATGCAGGAGAAAACTTTGAGAAGGGTCATAAGGAGAGGGCACACTTAGAGTGGGCAAGGGGACTTCTGGGCTATTCTTTTGCTAGTGCCTCATTTTCCCAAGATGCTGTGAGATTCAAGAGGCAATGAGAATGTCAATAATGATCAACAACATGACCAGGCCAGGAAGTCACCCTGAGAATCGGCAGGGTGCCCATGATGAAGGGGCTGGGAGTGCAGGATGAAGGGGATACATGCACTGAAAGCTCTGTGTGAAGCATGAGCAGAATTTCATTCCAGGCTTTTTCAATAGGCTGGGGAGAAGTTTTAATGCACTGACAGTCAAGAGAACTTCTTAAGCATTGTTTTGAGATTCCTCTAACTGCCATCTAAAAGTCAAAAATTAGGAATTCTCTTCTTTCTCATGGAGTACATGAAGTTATGAAACTTCTTTTCTCTCTCTCCAGCTGGCCCATTTTCTTTCATAGGCCATTCCAAATCCATATCCTTTACTTCCAGGGTACATTTTCTTCTCTGCTCCTTAGATCTTTCTATTCTTTCCTCTACTTCCCATTGCCATCCCTTCAACATCACCACTACTAAGAAACCATGGAATCTAAGCTATTGGCATTGGGTTGCCTGTCTTTACAGTAAAATGGGATCCACGCACTTCAGCCGTGGTTTAGACACCTGTAGAAAACCATGGGGGAGAAAATGAAATGGTGATGTGGGTTACATGGGTAGATCCATTTGTCCAAATTATTAAGATCTTTTTATGTACATTAAATTTCTCTCAAAAACTTAAAAATGATTGAGTAGGGGGTAGGGAATGGGTGTAGATAAATATAAAGCAAGAATAATAATTATTGAAACTGAGTGATTGGTACATAGGAATTCATTTTACTATTCTGTTTACTTTGTGTATGTTTTAAATTTTACATAACAAAAGATGAAATGGTGATTCTTTCCTATGTACTACATCACAGCCATGAATATCTATATATTCATTTCTATATAATCATATCTATTCATATACATTCATACATATACAGTTGCTCCTTGAACAACATGGATTTGAACTGCATGGGTCTACCTCTCATGCCTCCCCTGCCACTTCCTCCACGTCTTCCACCTCTGCCACCCCTGAGACAGCAAGACCAACCCTTCTTCTTCTTTCTCCTCTTCAGCCTACTTAACATGAAGTTGACAAAGATGAAGACCTTTATGATAAACCATTTCCATCTAATAGATAGTAATATATTTTCTCTTCCTTATGATTTTCCTAAAATATTTTCTTTTCTCCAGCTTACTTTATTATAAGAATACAGTATATAATACATATAACATACAAAATATGTGTTAATTGACTATTTATGTTATTGGTAAGGCTTCCAGTCAACAGTAGGCAATTAGTAGTTAAGTTTTGGAGAGGTCTCAAGTTATATGAAGATTTTTTACTGCACAGGAGTTTGTATTAGTCAGTTTTCACACTGCTATAAAGAACTACTGAAAACTGGGTAATTTGTTTTTTTAAAAAAAGGTTTAATTGACTCACAGTTCTGCATGGATGGGGAGGCCTCAGGAGAATTACAATCATGGTGGAAGGAGAAGGAGAAGCAAGTACCTTCTTCACAAGGCAGCAAGAGAGAGAGCAAGCGAAGTGTCACATTTGAAAACCATCAGCTTTCATGAGAACTCACTCATTATCAAGAGAACAGCACGGGGAAAACTGCCCCCATGATCCAATCACCTCCCACCAGGTCTGTCCCCTGACACATGGGAATTACAATTTGAGATGAGATTTGGGTGGGGACACAGAGCCAAACAATATCAGGGTCAACATCCTTAACCCCTGTGTTATTCAAAGGTCAACTGTATTCACACACACACACACACACACACACACACACACACACACACACACACACACACACATATTCCTGAGAAGTGGAGACACTCGTTTCAGTACCATCTGGTCCTCATTTTATCACATGTGGTTCACTATTCACTCAGTGAGGAAGTGAGGGCTTTGACATCTGTCAGCCTATCCAACATTTGCATTGACTTAAGCATTTGGTTATGAAGTATTTTAGCTTTTTCTGGCCTCCAGTATGGGAGCTGGGTGACTGGAACACATCTCCTCTGCACTGAGTTTTGCAATAACACCACTTTATGTAATCCTCTCTATCCCTTGCCACCATCCAAAACACTCATCTGTGCTCCATTACTCAGGATGAAAATGGAGTCTGCAATGTGATATCTCAGGGAACCACCAGGTATGTGACCAAACACTTTCCCCTAAAATTATCACTCTGACTGACAGTGCTATTAGAGACACTGTTCTTCTCATTCTTGCCTGGTAGTTTATTTCCTTTTCACTGGTACGTTCTTAAATTACCAAAATATTTATAATCTATGGTTTTCACTAACTCTCTAGCGTTTATTTCATCACCTCAACATGGGTTACTTCCTTCCCATCCTGTTTTACCTTTCTCAGTTTTGCTGCCTTTTCCTTAACATAATCTCCTACATTATCTGGATTAATCTCTATATCAAATGAATGTATTCCATTAGAAAAGAAAGGCCACATCCTAGAACTCTTTGAAAATAGTCTGTTCATAAACCACTCACTAAACATTTCAGTGTAAGACAAAATACTTAATGATTTAGACAAATGAAGGATAGCTTAGTATGAATTATGGAATATTTAAAAAGAAATATCCTATAAAATAAAAAACTATTACACTCAGTAAAGGAGAGAGGCTTACGAATGACTGGAAGTAGGAATGCTTGCAGACTTATTTTGATGAATAGAGAATAATGTTTTTTAATTAGCATACTAATAACTTTGTGAGTAAATTTTTGCTTCTCAAGTACGGGGAACAGCATGCCTTCCTAATGAGGTTGATCTGCAGACCCACTTCCATTATTTATCTGCTTCATAGATACTTTTTCTTTCTTTAAATATAAGACAAATCAGGAAGATCTCTGCCTCCATTTTTATAAATTTTGAGTTAGTGGAGTCTAAATTCATGAAATTCAACTACCATATGGTATCATACAATAAATCAAGAGTTTTTCAACAACTGTAACCTGGCTTAGACTTTTCTGAAGCAATCTACAGCTCTTCATACTGTTTTCTACACATAAGCGAGATGGTAATGTTCACAAAGTAATCCAGCATTGATGCAGATGGTAATTGCAAAATGTAGAAAAGAAAAATTCTGAATTCACTAAAACTAGGTACAAAGAACATGATAGCACATGGCTGATACACAGCAGCTGGGATTGACACACATTGGGCCAGGTGGAATCACCTCCCTCCACACACCCTTTATCTCAGGTTTCCTGGTGACCAGTCCCCTTCTGCTTTCCTTCTCATCCACATGACTCCTGCAAACTTCAGCCTTCATGCTGGGTGATCCCAGGCCCAGCCTCTTACTTCCTGCACTTTCCTTTCAGCTAGAAATATTTCAGCTTTTGTCTTGCCTTTCTGCCAAAGTGTTTTTGCTTGTTTTTTAACAATTGTCAAAATCACTAAACTTTAATATTGATTCATTACTATTATTTAATCTATAGTTCGTATTCAAGTTTTATCAACTATCCTAAAAATGTCCTTTATAACTTTTTTTTTCTTGGTTCACAGTTCAATGGAGGATCATATATTGCATTTTTTAGCATATTTTTATTATGGTAAAATACACATAACATAAATTTACCATTTTAACTATTTTTAAGTGTTCATTTCAGTGGCATTAAGCACATTCACACTGTGATGCAATCATCACCACCAAAGTAGTTTAAAGAGTCTTTATCACTGGGACTCAGGGTAGGTCTGAGTCCCTTGGCCAGAGCTGTGGGCTTTGAACCCAGTCAGAAAAAGGACCTTAACTAAGCTATGACTAACCCAGCACAAATAAAACAGTACAGTAATTTCTCAGTGTCAATGAGGGATTGGCTCCAGGAGTTCCCTCAGATACCAAAATCTGAGGATGCACAAGGCCCTGAAATGAAATGGTGTAGAATTTGCATGTAACCTAAGCATATACTCTTATATCATACATGTTCACTGCAGACTTTTTTCTGAATATTTTTGAACAGAGCTTACTTGAAACCACGGATGTGGAACCCACAGAGACAGAGGGCTGACTGTATTTAAAATGAGGCAAAGTGCAAATGTCCTTGATGCACTAAAACAGGCATTCTTCCATACCCAGCTAACATAAAGAATAATGGTTACACCATAAATTTAACACTCCAGGTCAGTCCTCAGCACATATGTAGGTATTTCATTAGTAAAAGTGTACCAAAAGTCGAGGTTAACATGAACTTGATGTTGAAGATCAAAAGAAGAGGAGGGAAATATCTGAAATCCCCAGAGCATTTTTTTTTCTCACTTAAGCTCCTCTTTATTACCTGCAAGTAAATTTTCCACATTGTGAATTTTCAGAGACAAATTCCTCTTGTGTTTCTCTCTGTTACCCAGCTCAAACTGATCTGGACGTGCCTGAGCAAAAATACAATTAGGTAGAGAAATCTGTTTTAAAAAACAAAACAAAAACAAAAAACAAGTGTGGCCCAAGAGTGTCATTAGAATTAGTTAGCATATTTATCTAGGGAAACTATAAGTTGGTTTCCTAGGTAAATATCCAAGGCTGTTTCCAAAGATATTCCTGGGAATATGTAGTACATATGCTTTTGTATCTCTGAATTTGGAGACCTTTCCAAGGTTCCTGGCTGCCACTTCAGAGAGTGGGGGTTATATTTACGTTTCAACATCCTGAGTGAGTATTGTGGGTGTGGGGACTGAATCTGAATCAAGGGACTTAGTAAATTTGCTTTCTAATTCTGAACCCAATAAAAAGAGGAGCAGCAAACAGGACACTTGTGGTATCAGAAAAGGAAGAAAACATGTTTCTAGTACCTGTCAGGTACCAGACACGGAGCTAAGCAGTTTACATACTGCATGTAATGAATCTCAACTTCATCTCCGTTTCCAACCCTACATTTTACAGAGAGGAAAGCAGGGCTCAAAGATGTGGAAAGTAACATGTTAGTACGTGACAGAGCCTGGACTCAGGCTCCTGTGGCACCATGGGGTCATGCAGTGTTGCTTATCTGGGCAATCCCATGAACACTCAGTTTCCAATAACAGATCAATGGCAAGCTGGAAAAACATTTCAGATGGTGTGCCACAAAGCATTTCTTAGAAGATGTTTCCTGCCTCACCTTTATCAGTGGCTGGAACAAAGCCATAGAAGGCAAATCCACCTGATTTGCATATGATTGCATGTGCTTTATATGAGATGGACACTAAATACACTAGGTAACTAAATCAGGATTGGAGAAAATACAGACAAGCTGGAGTAATGGACTGAATGGAACAGGATATTACAATAAGGTAAGTGTCAAGGTCTGCATATAGGTTCAAAAACCAATTGTACAATAATACATGAGAGAAACCAAGTTTAAGAGCAACGTCTACAGACATTTTTCTGGCAACAATAGGGTCAGAAACAATTCATAGGATCATGTGCTCACAGACACATAATTCTAAGCTATATTAAAAGATGTAGGAAATCTACAATAAGCGTGGTAATATTTCTACTTTGACCTGCACTGATCAGGCGATGATCTAAAAGAAGCATTTTATGCCTTCAATAAATATTTAGTGAGTGCCTTCTAAATTACCAGGTACTGTGTTAGGCCTTCGAGATCTGGTGGAGAACAAAAGACACAGTCCCTATTGTCACAAAGCTTAACAGCCCAGGAAATGCAGGTAAAGTAAAATGTGCTCAGAGAATGAAGAGGAAGTTAAAACTATGTCTTAGAGCAGCAATTAAAGAAATGGAGGATTTTTAGCCTTGAGAAAAATCTTTCTTGAAGTGCATATGAGAGATTGATGGGGAAAATGGAATCATGTTTTATGGTAGATTTTACGCTATGTTTTTTTTTTTTTTTTTTTTTTATGAGACAGAGTCTCGCTCTGTCGCGCAGGCTGGAGTGCAGCGGCGCAACCTCGGCTCACTGCAAGCTCCACCTCCCGGGTTCATGCCATTCTCCTTCCTCAGCCTCCCTAGTAGCTGGGACTACAGGCGCCCACCACCACGCCCAGCTAATTTTTTGTATGTTTAGTAGAGACGGGGTGTCATCATGTTAGCCAGGATGGTCTCGATTTCCTGACTTCGTGATCCACCCGCCTCGGCCTCCCAAAGTGCTGGGATTACAGGCATGAGCCACCGCGCCCGGCAGATTTTACGCTATTCAAAACATGTCCTGCCCCTCTAGGTGAAAAGACTATGCACCCTCAGCCCACAAATGTTGGGGTTGGCAGTGCAACTTGTGAAGCTCCGCTTCATGGAAGAGTTATGTATCTCGATCATCACTGGCCTCCACAGCAGCCACATGACTTGCTTTGGCCAATAAAATGTAGGCAGAAGTGATTATGTAAAGAAAATTCAGCTAACAACATTAGGAGTGGCAGTCCATCCTTGTTGTGGCTAGTAGAAATCTGTTGAGTAGATTTGGTTTCAAGCAGTAATACAACATTCAGTTTATAATAATAAAAAAAAAAGCCTCTTTTACTAAGCATATGCTATCTTAGCCAAAACCAGAAGTGAGGTTGTTCACCAATAAGCCCAACAGAAGCACTAAAGCCTGTATTCTAATTATTTTGTTCGGTTGATTGGTTTGGTTGTTTTGATGTTTTGGTTTTCTTTTTTTAATTTTTTATTTCCATAGGTTTTGGGGGAACAGGTGGTGTTTGATTACATGAATAAGTTCTTTAGGGGTGATTTCTGAGATTTTGGTGCACTCATCACCAAAGCAGTGTACAATGTACCCACTGTGTAGTGCTTTATCCCTCACCCTGCTTCCCTCCCTTTCCTCCAAGTCCCCAAAGTCCATTGTATCACTCTTATGCCTTTGCATCCTCATAGCTTAGCTCCCACTTGTGAGTAAGAACATACAATGTTTGGTTTTCCATTTCTGAGTTACTTCATTTTTTTATACACAGAGTCTTACTCTGACACCCAGGCTGGACTGCAGTGGTACAATCATGGTTCATTGCAGCCTCTGCCTCTCAGCTCAAGAGATCTTCCCACTTTAGTGCCCCAAGTATTGAGATTACAGATATGTGACCCAAGGCCTAGCTAATTTTTTTGTTATTGTGGTTTTAGAGACAGGGTCTTGGTATGTTGCCCAGGCTTGCATTCTAATTGTTACTATTTCCCAAAATTAGATGGCCCAACTATCATTAACACATATTAGTGCTGCCAAATTTTACTGTAATAGTGGGTTTGATTCAATTTGTTCCAATCAATTTTATTGATATATAAGGACACCTGCAATGTATCACATGCAGATTCAGCTGAAAGTTTGGTGATCAGGCTGGAAATAAAAAAATTGATGCTTGGCTTTATTAGTAATACTGTTGATGCTACTCTTGCACAGTAATCTGCTTCTACTTAAGTGGCCAGCATTAGGAAATGAGTTATCATTGGTGACCTCTAAGTGAAATTGTAAAGATGTCAAATAACTTGGTGGTTTGCTTGTACATGAAAAAGAAGGATAACATGCTTCCTTTTCTTCATTCTGTTCAATACTTGAGCTTTTCCTAGGCACTCAAGTCCCTTTGGAAACTAATTTAAATATTCATTACAATTAAGAACTGCTGCTTCTAAAAGGGACTGCAGAGTGAACTTCAATTAGACTTTATTTGCTGGGATTTGCCCTCCTAGCCCCTCCCTTTCACTTATTCCATATTTGTGAGGTTGCATTTAAATTACAATTCACCTTTATGACCACCTGAGCAATTCGTTTATGTTCTTAGAATAAGATATTGCTCAAGTAGTCCCTCCTCAACTAGAAAGATATCTCAATTCCAAATCTGTATAATTGCCACTGTGACAAGGGAAAAGTTGTCCTTTTCGTACATTATCACTAGCTAAGACTTCAAGTGTAAGCAGCAAACATCACATGCTTATTTTGAAAGTACTCATGAGGGTTACCATGATACTAGAAAACATAGTCTCATATATTACAATCCAGTTGGATAAATGAAAAGAACATAAAACATATAAAAAATTAAAAAGTTGAAGAACAAAACCTTTAGATAACAGATCAAGATAAAATAGTTAATCTGCCACTATTTCAAAAAGAATTGCACAAAAATTAATTGTATTTATGTTTGGAAGAGGAAGAGTTTGTATTAAGGCTAGGAAATCTTATACAATGCCTAGCACACAGTAGAACTTACTAAACATTGGCTGAAGAAATGAATGGAATAATAGGATGGCTCAGAAAGAAAGCCCTCTTAGAAATGAGACCAAAATGATGGGATTTAGCTCCAATTGTGAGGACTTTTATATCCTAGATATGGAGCTTGGGCTTTATCTTTTGGCAAAGGGAATGTTAATTGTCCCAAATTCAAGGCTTGCACTCCCTGTTAGGGTATCATGGATACCTTATCCTTCACTTTCCCACTCAAAAGTGTTATCGGTCTTCACCTATCTGCCTTCTAAGACTACTGCAGACTGAAGCTATCTCACTTTCCTCAGGGATCTCTGGGTATTTCTCATCTGTATAATTCATTGGGTAATTAATCACCTGTAATTTTTAATATATCCTTATGATAGTTCATTTTAATGTGTCAGCTTGACTGGGCTATGGGGTACTCAGATATTTGGTCATTCTGGGTGTTTCTGCAAGAGTGTTTTTAGATGAGATGAACATGTGTATAGGTAGACTAAGTAAAGCAATAGCCCTCCCCAATGTGGGTAGGGCTTATCCAATCAGTTGAAGGCCTTATTAAAACAAAATGCTAATCCTCCCCAAAGAAAGAAGGCCTAATGATCTTCGAACTGAACATCATTTTTTGTCCTGCTGTCAGACTTGAACAATAAACATTGGCTCTTCCTGTGTTTCGAGCCTGCCAACCTTTGGAATGGAACTACACTATCAGCTCTCCTGGTTCTCAGGCCCTTAGACTCAGACTGAAACTAAACAATTCACTCTCCTGGGTCCAACTTGCTGACTCATTCTGTAGATCTTGGGACTTACTAGTCTTCATACTTGCATGAACCAGTTCGCTGGAGAATTCTGACTAATACAGCCCTCTTTTCTTGTCTTAAACTGCTATTACAGTATTTCAATCTAGCTTAGCCTTTCTACATGTTTACAGCCGGCCTTTCAAACTAGATTGTAAGCTTCCCGAGGTCTGGGATTAGGAGGTATTCAACATCTGTGTCTCTTTTCAGGAGTTACTGGGGACTTGACTGTGGAGAGCAGTGTGGTTACCATATGTAGTTTGGCAGATTACACCCTGCACAAGGTCCCTACTGAGAGGGCAAGTGGGATAAAAATCTAACACCAGGTCCCCTTTACCAAGAGTGGCCTTGGCACAGGTCTATGCTCATCTGGAGGAAGAGAAGTCTGTTTCTAATTCTCAAAGCCATTGAATAGGCTATTGGATGCCCTAGACAGCAGCATTACAGGTTGGTCCCAGCCATGGGCTGTGTTAGCATCCCAGAATAATACAGACTGCCTGCTCTGTTCAACGTTTGGCAGGACTCACCTAGCTCCACCTTAAAATGGCCAGAACTAAGTATCAGGAACTCCTATAAATTCTCCACAAAAGGCTCTAAAGGCAAATGTACCTTCAGTTGACTTGGAATTAGAAAAATACATGTTATATCAATGATGGTGTTTCCATAATTTCAATATTTAAAAGTATACTAGTCAGGCTTATTAACTGCAAGTACCAGAGTCCAACTTCAAGAGATTAAGCAGAAAGATGTGTATTGGGCAGCTCACAAGAAGACTGGAAAACTACATATGGAAAACAGGCAGGAAATCTGCGGGTTCAGTAACAGCCAGGTTCAGAACCAAAATGACAGATAGAGCCAGCCCAGTGAAGACACCTATCCCACAACCGTTGAATACTTTACTTCCTCAGCAATTACCACCACCTGCCCTATAAGGATTTCTCCACTACTCCTGCTTCCTTGCACCACTACCTCCGAATGCAAAATCTCTGGCAAGAGTATCTGATTGGCTAAACCCTAGGGAGGCTGAGAAAAACAGTAGCCAGTGTTTTCAGCATCTCAGTGGGAGGTAGGCTTGGCTTCCCACCTTGATTCCTAAGGTGGAAGATTTCTCAAATACAGGAATGGGATTTAGATTTGGAAAGTCAAAGAATAAAAATGTTCATTCCATGATTATAAATACATACATCTTGAACATCTGTTGTGTATGGGAAACAAAGTAGTGTGTATTGAATAGAAAAGTTTGTTCATTTATTTCAACTTCATTTAAACTCTTCATTGGGAGATCCCACATTAAATATAAATGCTCTCAGCTTCCTAATTTCAAGTGAGAACCCAATACATGCAGCATTTCATCGAGATGAGGGTCTCACAGAACTCAGCTGAAAAGTAACGAATCAGGGCAAGTTTATACATACACAGAATCCTAATTCTTAAATGGGAAAACAAGTTTCAGCCAGTTCCTTAATTCTGACAGATCTTATGCTGCTAGGATCCCCATCAATAACAAATGCAAGGAAATCATGAACACATATTTTGGAAACTGCTTCAGAGACACTCAAAAGTTTTTGGCTGGGCGTGGTGGCTCACACCTGTAATCCCAGCACTTTGGGAGGCCGAGGCAGGCAGATCACCTGAGGTCAGGAGTTTGAGATCAGCCTGGCCAACATGGCAAAAGCCCATCTCTACTAAAAATACAAAAATTAGCTGGGCACAGTGGCAGGCGCATGTAATCCCAGCTAATCGGGAGGCAGAGGTTGCAGTGAGCCGAGATTGTGCCACTGCACTCCAGCCTGGGTGACAGAGCCAGACTCTGTCTCAAAAAAAAAAAAAACAAAACAGTTTTTACCTATCAATTTACTTCTGAGATCTTGCTTATGATGTAATTAACAAATATCTTTTAACATAAGGAAAGAGCACAGATTCTCTCCTTGTTTTCACTTTAAAATACGTGCCAAGGCTCATAATAATTTTTAGGTCTCAAAAACATATAAAACATCAAGTATATTTTCTTTCTTGAAGTATATTCTCACAAATCTAGAAGACATTGTTATGGCTCCTACTCACTTTATAGATTACTAACTGCCAGACAGAAATCTTCTATAAACAATTGCTGACTGAATATGCCAATAAGTAATCATGTCTCAACAATGATGTGAGGATAAACTACGATGAGTGAAAATGTTTGGAATTCCTAAAGAAGAAAATGTGCTGAGTCATGGAAAGTACTGATGCATAGTTTCTCAACTAAATGATGGACAGCAAAGAATACTGTGACTCCTATAAATAACTCTTTGTTTTTATTTTAAAGAAATTACACTAATATATATCTTTTTATTTTCCACAATTGGGAAGTGATATCTGTCATGTTAATCCCTGTGCTTCTGTTGAGGCAATGAGTGAGGGCCTGGTTCTTGGGCTCTGTCTCTTCCATACTACTGAGGTGAACTGTTAAGAAGTGGCTTTAAAATCTTTATTAATAAAACCAATCCCAGACAAAAGTGTTCCTTGGAGACCTTTCCCCCACTCTTTCCTCTCTGACTTCTCTGCTCCTGGTACCCCTGTCTCCCAGCAAGCTGTGACCTGGGTCCTATTCCCACAAGGCCTCCTCCTAACCTTTAGCTACTAACTCTTGCTGTTTTTACCCTTTCTGTATGTTTTGGCTTAATTCTGAAAAGCCTCCAATAAACAAAAGAGATCTTTTGGAGCAAAAGGCACCCAACATTTCACCATCGATGTCCCATTTTCCTTAGGGCACTGCTCATAAGACATTACAAACTTGCCTTTCTGGTTAAATCAGTATCAGGCATGAAAGACAATTGAAAGTCAATTCATCTAGAGCAATGTCTCAAGGTACCGCCCTCCCATGGGAAAAGGGATCCCAGAGATTATGAACTCAGAGGAAAGCTGCCACATTTTGATAGACTGGAAAGTTCCAGGCAATCCTTAGATAATGGCCCTGAAGGAAGGGCCAAAGAGAAGGCTTATGGGCCTGTTTGTTTACCCAATAATTGGTCTACCCTACTCAACGTGTGGCCATTTACCCATATGTTACAGGTCAAAGACAGGTAAGAACAGAAATAGAGAGCAAGCATTAAAAAATTGTTATAGCAACTTGACAATGTCTTCTGAGTCTAAGAATACAAAATTGGTGTTTGTATTTTGTCTTTTATTCATTTTCTAATAATTCATTTTTATTGTATTTTATTAAAGTATGGATCTACACAGTATTGGGGGGATTTCTTTGTGGTTCTTCACCACAGATAGCTTGATTAGCACTGGTTTAAAAGAACGAGGTGAAAATGAATTACTTGCAGTGATACTTGATAGAGCTATGGTACATAATTCCTGATGATTTTTAGCTTAGAGGTTTACTTTAAAAATAAATTGTAAATATCTATTTAGGCCGGGCGCTGTGGCTTATGCATGTAATCCCAGCACTTTGGGAGGCCGAGGCAGGTAGATCACGAGGTCAGGAGATCAAGACCATCCTGGCTAACACGGTGAAACCCCGTCTCTACTAAAAATACAAAAAATTAGCCAGGCGTGGTGGTGGGCGCCTGTAGTCCCAGCTACTCGGGAGGCTGGGGCAGGAGAATGGCACGAGCCCAGGAGGCGGGGCTTGCAGTGAGCCGAGATCATGCCACTGTACTCCAACCTGGGCGACAGAGCGAGACTCCGTCTCAAAAAAAAAAAAATCTATTTAAACACAAGTATATGTGTTTGTGTGCAATGTATTGCCAGCATTTGTGTACTCGTTACCTAGCAATACTAAAAACATAGAACAAACTACAGTCAACAAATATACAGAGAAGTGAGTTCTTTTCCAAGTCTAAGGAAGATCAAATATGATAAAAGGAATGAATGTCTCTGCCACTGAAACAACATAAATATTTGCTCTTTCAAGTTAGAACTTGAGAATATGATTGTTATTTGGCACTGAATGTTTCTTCATCAGCACCCCTAAGGAAGCCGGGTTGATCCCCGTGGCCTCTGGCTGGCTCAGGCATACCATCTTGGCTCACACTGAAGCACAAAAGGACATCTCAGATCACTGCCCCAGCCCCACTCCCTGCCCATCACCCGTTCTCAAGCAGTTTTGTTGGCAGGGGAAGGGTGGGCTGGTCAATGTAGAGGACAAATAAAGTTACTGTCAGCCCTGCAGCTGAATAAGAAGTAGGAAGAGCCAAGCAGCATTTCCTAAAGCATATCTCGAACTATACTTCGGCAAAAATATCCACCCTGGAAATGTGTTTAGAATTATAAGAATGAACTTATTTTTTTCCTTGGACTGAGCCAGATTTAGTAATGCTGATAGATATTGTATCAGATACATTAGATTTTTGTAGTAATCCAAGGTAATTCCCTAGGTGGTGTGATATGAGGAAGGGAACACAGACGAACTACTGCAAAATGTTTCCCCATCAGGCTATCCTAATACACACAATTCTATTATTAAAATATTCCCTTTTATCACAGCCTGTTGGGTTGCCGTAACAAAATACCATAGGCTGGATGGCTTAATTAAACAAAAGAAATTTGTTTCTCATAGCTCTGGAGGCTGAGAAGTCCAAGACGCAGGTGCTGGCAAGGTAGATTTCATTCCAAGGCCTCTTCTCTTGACTTGTAGGTGGCCATCACCTTGCTGTGTGCTCATATGACCTCCTCTTTGTGTGTGCATGGAAAGAGAAAGTGAGCTCGCTAGTGTCTCTTTTATAAGGACACTAATTCCATCATGAGGGTCCCCTTAGGAGCTCATCTAATCCTAATTACCTTCCAAAAGTTTCTCCAAATACCATTATATTGGGGGTTAGGGCTCAACATATTAGTTGGGAGTGGAGAATACAAACATTCAATCCATAATATTTTTGAGCTAAGAAACTATATCCATAAGTATCTTTTTAAATAAAACATTCTAATTCTTCAATACCTATTTTTATAGAGTTGAGTTTATTCCTTATATTCGTCAGATTTATCACAGCATGAGGGGGCAGGGAGTGGAGAAACTATATGTAACCAGAAGAAAAATATAAAATATCCAGGCTTGGAAGCAATACAGGAGAAGGCAAAAAGAAAAAGAAAAATGAACTATTTAAGAATTGCCCTAAGAATGGCTGTTATGAGATGTTATTAATTCATTCATTTTCTCTGTAGTAATTAATTGAACTCATAGGTGTAGGTACAGTGCTGAGTTGGAGATAACCTGGAATAAAAGCTGACCAAAATGGACTTTACAGACAATAAGACAGACCTTTGGCAGGTAAGATTCATGTGATGTTAGGGTGTTATGCTGGAAGCGAGTCCAGGGTGGAGCAGGGGCAAAGGAGGAGGCCAAATCTACCCAGGAACTCAGAAAACACTCACTGGGGAGATCAAAGGTAAGTGAATCTTAAAGGAGGCAGGTACCCAGAAGAACAGTGCAGATGGGAGAAAGGGAGGAGGTGGGAGGGACCAAGGGGGCTGGGGCACTGAGGGCCAGGCTCAGAGGCAGAACACAGAAATGCAACAAGTCACACACTAGTGGCCGGCACAGGCCAGATCTGGTGGAATTCGTATACCTCACAAAGGAGTTTTTGCTTTATCCACAATCACTGAAGGATTTTAAAGAGCCACGGAGTAACTGAATCAGATTTTCTCTTTAGAGAGATTAGTCTTGTAGGCAAGGTGAAGAGTAGATTGGAGGAGTCAGAGACTAAGAAATCCGTTAGGAGATTGTTGCAAATGCCTTGGCAAGAAATGATGGAGAGGGGAATGAAATAAGGCCACAGTGTGGGGAAGGAGAAGAAAAAAGGATAGTTCTTGAGGAGCAGAATTGACAGGACCAAGGATAAGTCCAATTGTGTACTGAAGCAGAGGGCATTCTCAGATGCCCGGTGACTCTAGTTGACATGATTTACCATTTGCTGAGGTAAGAAATTTGGTTGAAGAGAGCGGGTTTGAGCAAGGCATGGTGGCTAACACCTGGAACCCCAGAATTTCGGGGGGCTGAGATAGGAGGATTGCTTGAGCCCAGGAGTTCAAGACCAGCCTGGGCAACATAGCAAGACTTCATCTCTACAATATAAAAATAAAAAATAAATTAGCCGGGCATGGTGGCACACATCTGTAGTCATGACTACGTGGCTACTCGGGAGGCTGAGGTGGAAGAATGGCTTGATCCCAGGAGTTGGAGGCTTCAGTGAGCTATGATCATGCTGCCACTGCACTCCAGCCTAGGCAACAGAGGTAGAACCTATCTCTGAAAAGAAAAGAGTGGATTTGATGGGAACATGGTGAGTTCTGTTAGGCATGCTTTGTTGGAGGTGCCTACAGGACAGTCAGGAAGCAGCTGGATCTATGAGCCAAGAGCTCAGGAGAAAGGCTGGGGCAGGAGCTCTATATTGAGAGTTACCTGCTTCAAGGGAAGCAAGGCAGAGCGTGAGCTGCCTGAGCTAGGATCCTGGACAATCCAAAGAAACCCTGTGTATATAGCTGTCTTCATAAGTAAATGGCGAGTTCCTGAAGGGTCAAATCATTCATTTTTCATCTTACAGCATTTTGTATATAGAAAATGCTCCACAGCTGTATATATAATATAAGATACTAGCAGCACCAGGAAAATAGATTCAGTCTGTGACATAACTGGGCTCCACCATGTCCAAGCTGAAGTAGCAGCAGCTGCTGCCCAGAATGGATTTAGAAATGAAAACATGAATGAAGCCTCCTGCTGGAGCTTTGTTCCTTGATTTTTTTCACTTAATAAACAACACACCTTCTGAGTAAAATAATCTATTTTAATGACTCCAAAAATAGTATTTGCAAATAGAGTTGAAGCCTTCTAGTGAGGACCCATGTTGAAGTGGAAGAAGTATTTGGAGTATGATTTCCCAAGTAGGTGTGGTCAGAAACGGGGGTGGCTGGAAAGGTGGAGAATCACCTGTGATAGAAACAGAATACAACAAAACATGCTCTCTGCTTTCTGCTGTATTCGTTAAATGGCCTTTATTGTTTTTGCTAAGAAAGGTCAATTAATCATCCAAAGTGCTATCTGACAGAAATTAACAATCAGCTGTGACAAAATATCCAGTAAGAGCTCACAACAACAAAGGGTTTTGTTTTTCTCTTTCCATATACCATTGAAAAAGGAGGCATTGGCATGTCATATCTCTTTTTACAGCTTCATTAGTGATTTTTGGCACGTAGGAAGGGGTGAGAAAAATAGAAGTGTCACTGCTCATCTAAGCAGACCACAGGTAATTAGTTACAGCCCCATTCCCTCGGCGATATCATCCCTTAACAAAGCACTCAAATGTTTCAGAGCAAACCTTGTCCAGAAAGGAGAAAAAAAGTGGGTAGCACAACTCTCTACTTGAACTGGGTCCAGTAAATCTCAGAAGTGATAACAGGTAAAACAGAGGATTACTAAACTGAATTCAAATTCTGTTTTATAGGAAAATTAAAACTAGTGTTAGAAACTACCATAAGTCCTACCACCTTCCTCAAAGATTCTAAAACACACTCTGTGCTTTTGTTCAATGCAAGTTTTGGTGTTAATGTTTCAGCCACAAATATGAAGAGATTTTGCAGTTCATCCTCAAATAGAGCTCTGCAGGATTCCAGGGAGACTCTATATTTTACTTGTCCTCCTCCGCATCAACAGGGCTCCCACCCTATACCCTCTACAAAGGGACGTTCACGTTTTGCTTCAGGGAGGGCCCTCTTACTAAGTCTTTACCTAAACCCATGCACTCTGGTGAAGCACTATCTTTAGGTATCAAGGCCATTTCAGATGATTTCCATGGAATGTTCTAGGATGGAGCCAACAAGTTCTCCAGTTTGCCTGCTTCTAATTTAGGACTGAGGCTGTATTTTCTACATCTGGTTCTTCCCTATGGGTCAGCCATTTCTGGCTGTAGCTTTAACATCCTCTCTCTGCCCTGTCAATAAACTGTATGCCTTGGTCCCTTTTGTAAGAAAAGTCATATCTTGTTTGCAATAAAATATGAAAATGGGTTCTCTTCATTATGTAGAAACATTATGTGGAAACTTTCATGTGTTCCCTTCATTATATACCAGGAAGCTGGGTGCAATATCACTGAACACAGTGGTTTCCTTAGCAGCAGAGGTTAAGGATCCTAATGTTTAGTCTCGTCCCCCTCAACATGAACTAGATTATCATTGTCATAGATTTTGCTGGTCTTAGGAATGTTGAGCCCTTTATATGGTTTTCAAATGCCATGTTGAAATGTGACCTCCAATGTTGGAGGTAGGTCTAGTGGGAAGCGACTGGTTTGTGGGGGTGAATCCCTCACGAATGGCTTGGTGCACTCCCCATGATAATGAGTGTGTTCTCAGTCTGTGAGTTCATGCAACAGCTGTCGTTTAAAAGAACCTGACATCTCTCTTGCTCCCTCTTTTGCCATGTGATGCACCTGTTACCCCTTTGCCTTCCATCATCAGTGGAGGCTTCCTGAGGCCTCACAGGAAGAGTATGCTGGCACCATGTTGGTACAGTCTGCAGAACTGAGCCAAAGAAACCTCTTTCATTTATAAATTATCCAGCCTCAGGTATTCCTTTATAGCAATGCAAAATGGACTAATACAGCCCTACATTACCTTCCTGCCTGCTGGTCAGTTAGCCTTATCTTCAATAGTTCCAGAGGCAGAAATCTCTTGAAGCAGCTCATCTTCTTGCTTTTAGCTCCAGAAAGATCTTCCTTACAGAGTCAAAGTGTTTTCCTGTAACTTTTAGTCATTTGTTCCAATACTGCTTTCTGAAGCATCATGTCATGATCATGTTTTCCTATACCTCATGGTCCCCTAAAGGGCTGAAGGCCTTTCTTAGAGCTCATTCCCTTCCTCCCCATCCCACCAGCCTCGTCCTCTCTAAACGAAATATAATTTGTCCTTCAATGTTCTAGACTCTGACCTTCTATTTGTCCCTTTTGGGAACACTTCCTTTTGTAAATTCCCATTGAAACAGTCTTTTCAGCACAAACCCCAATAGCCCATGTGTAACATGACAAGCACAGAGAGGTCGCAGTGACTCTTCTCTGATATGGATGCTGTACCAGATGTAGCCCACGGTCCCTGTGTGGTGTTTATCTGTCCTACCACACACCGAGGCCCCGTCACATGCTGGGAAGAGCAGCAGCCTCTGGAGGATAGGGAGCAAGACCACCAGGTTCTCTGGAAGAAACCAGCTCTGGTCTGGCACCCATGCTCATTGGTTCCATCCAACTCCAGCACTTCTCTTGAACAACAGTCAAGGGGGATCATTGGTCAAAAGTTCTTGAAGACAGCAAAAAAGAAGGTTGTGAAAAACTGAGCTCTCTTAGGAGACTGACCCATCAATAGAGTCAACGTGCTATTTTATAGATCCTGGAGTAAACTTAACCATAAATTCATGTAGCACCAGACACAGATAATGCGTAAATGAAACAACGGCGTGTTTTTACATTACACATTACAAAATGGGTAATGTATTCGTTTGTTTTCACACTGCTGATAAAGACATACCTGAGACTGGACAATTTACAAAGGAAAGAGGTTTAATGGAGAACTCACAGTTCCACATGGCTGGGGAGGCCTCACAATCATGGTGGAAGGTGAGGAGGAGCAAGTCACATCTTACATGGATGGCAGCAGGCAAAGGGAGAGCCTGTGCAGTCAAACTCCTGTTTCTAAGACTTCAGATGTCATGAAACTTATTCACTATCATGAGAACAGCACAGGAAAGACCCACCCCCGTGATTCAATTCACTGGGTCCCTCCCACAACACATGGGAATTATGGGAGGGATAAGATGAGATTTGAGTGGGGACACAAAGCTAAACCATATCACAGGACAAAGCTGGATTTAAATGCCCCAGAGAGATGACTCCTGGTGCAGCCATGGATGCGAGTGGCTGGAGTGGAGGACAGATGCAGGCCATTTGAGTCATGAAGGTAGGGAACAAGAGGAGAGGGCAGTGGATATGAAGCCCCATTCTCATTGGGGGAGTTTTAAAAAAATACTGACTGACACCCAAGTTCTATCCCCAGCAATGCCCATGGGTCTGGGCAATGAGGTATATTTTGTTTCTTGTTTTTTTTAGTTGTAGAATATATGTAACATAAGATATTCAATTTTAACCATTTTTAAATTTACAGTTCTGTGGCATTCAGACCATTCACATTGTTGTGCAACTATCTCCATCAGCTATATCCAGAACTTTTTTGTCTTCCCCAACTGAAACTCCATACCCATTAAACAATGACTTCCCATTCCCCCACCCGCCACATCCCAGGCCCCTGGAAACCATCATTCTACTTTCTGTCTCTATGAATTTGACTATCATAGGAACCTCATTCTAGGTACCTCAAACCTGATATTGTTTGAAAACTTCCTTGATGAGTCTAATATGCAGCCACTGTTGAGAACTACTGTGCTATGATGCTGGCTGTTTCAACTATGTGGACCATGAAGTTCCCTGGGGCCATGCCAATCCTTGGAGACAGGAAGAAAATTATGAGGCAGATAAAGTCTTCAGTAAATAAGCTACATGAAAATCATGATGGAAAAAGGGTAGCAGAAACCTCAAAAGGGTCAGGTTGTTATATAAAGCACAGGGGTGCTAGGCTGGAAATGTGAGCCAAGATGGCATAAAGATTTCAACCCAAGTCTGATTGCAAAGTCCAGCTTCCCTTCTGTTATACCAGTGGTTCTTTCATTCAATAAATATTTGTTGAGTACCTGTGATGTGCTAAGCAGTGTCCTAGGCACAAATTTCCTGTTCACATGGAGTTTATATTCTGTCAGGGAGTCAGATAATGAACCTGAGAATAAATAGATCAATACGAATTTTAAGTAGTAAAATGAAACAGAGTAATGAGGTAGAGAGTGAGTTGGGTCATTGAGAAAGGCTTTTCTGAGGAAGCAATCCTCTGGGGAAGCCTGAATGATGAAACAAAGGCCATGATGTCAAGTGCAAAGGCCCTGAGACAGAAACAAGTTTGGTGCACTCAAAAAACCAAAAGAAAGCCTGGGTAGCTAGCACATGGGAGTGAGAGAGTGAGCTGTGAGCTGAGATAGCTGGGAACCAGATGAAGCTCTTGTAGGCCAAGGAAAGAAATTGGGGATCAATTGTCTTTGTAGAAAGATGCTATTCAAGGGTATCACAAATCAGATTGGCTGCCTTAAGAAGAAGGAACAATGGGCAAAAGTAGAAGCAGGGAGACCAATGAACACCATTGCAGTAGCTCAGAGAAGAGATAGTGCTGGCTTAGACTAGGATTAGTAGCAGTGGCAATGGTGAGAAGTGGCAGAATCATATCTTTCATAGGTAAAGCCAGCATAGGATTTGAGGGAAAGAGGAGTAACTCCTAGGTTTAGGCCAAGCATCTGGATGGATGGTGGTGCCATTTGCTGAAGGAAGAGGAGGTTTTGAGGGGATAAAAAAATTCCCCTGGGGTCAAGTTAAGTTGAAGATACTTATTAGATATCCATAGAGATGTTGAAAAGTGTTGTGTATACAAGTCTAGAATTCAGGGGAGAAGTCAGGTCTAAACTTACAGACTTGTGAGTGTGCTTAAGCATCACTTGGAGAGTTGTTAAAAATGGTGGCTCTCAGCCTCCACCCCTGGGGATTCTCTTAAGTAATTCTGGGGAGGGTGGGGTTGCACTTCTAATTTGCTCAAATTTGATGGTTCCCTTAAATCCCGCACTCTACCATTCCACTTCCTCTGGTTGAGGTTAATCCACTAAACAGCTCTTTAGCCACTTAACTATATATATATTTTTTCCATCTTATTCAAATATTTTTCATTGTTTTATATAAATATATAGTATTAAATTATTATCAATATGTTCTAATATATTATTTATTATAAATATAACCATATATTAATATATTACATGAATGCATTGATCTAATGATTACATATAAATTTATTTCTCATATTTTTCATCTCAGTCACAAAATGAGAGATACTTCCTTTAAAAGCCTTTAAAGGAAGTTGGCATACTTTATCTCTGGAATTCCCTTATCTGTCTAACTTGAGAAAGAAAGAAAGAGAGAGAGTGAAAGGTGAAGAGTTGGTTGCACTGAAATGATTATTATTATTGTGAGTCCATGTGCTTCCCAAATCAACAAGACTTTGTCTACTTCTGGGGGTTCATATACCATGTTAGAATCCACTCCAAAATTAAGCAGAAGATCATCAATCTTAGTCTTCTATATTTGTCAGAATTCTCTTTTTTGAAATCAAGACGGAATAGTCCTACAATCTTTGGACCATCTGCCATTCTCCATCATTTCTCAAAAATGGCTGACTGCTTCTATTAACTCCATCTCACAGTTGCAAATTATTTCCCCTCAGTGCTGGATGCTCAGACTGAGCCAATGCAGTTTATCTGAGAGCTGACTTACTTGCCTCTTACAGCATTCAGCAGCCTGCTGGGCTTGCCTGTCTGAAGACCATTCTCCTTAACAGGAACTTGGAAGCCTCACAGGACAAGACTGTTTGCTCTGGGGCAGGTCTTCCCACTCAGCCAGGGGACCATTCTTTTTGTTCCCCATCCACCCCCCAACTCCAGAAAAAATCCTTTTTCATTGTTCTTTCTGTTTTGGACTGTACTGAGGTATTATTTGATTTAGTTGGGTTTTTCTTTGTTTTGTGTTGGTTTTGCAAACCCCAGATCCACTCCCAACTTTAGTCCTCCTGTCACAATTTCCACAGCATCATCACATTTTTAAGTGTACTTTTGGCTGTGCAACCCTCTTCTCATTTTGTGTGCCTGTCTTTTTAATAGACCTCTAACTTCTAGGCACCTACCTATGTTCATTATCTCACCAAAGCAGATGTTTTAAGGTACCCTTATTCCAGAGTGAACATTTACAAACCATTATGGGGTGATTGATGGGTACAGGTTTCCATATATGCCAGCCGATCAGGAAGTCTGCCACAAGGCTGTTCTCATTATTCAACAGTCTTTGTGGCTATTTCGATTACTGCTCAGGTGAGGTCAGGGGTAGATATGACTCAGGTCCACGACAACTGACCTCAATATCTCTCCAAGGCTGGTTTAATGGTTAAGATAAAAGGAATTCTGGAAACAAAGTTCCAGGAGATTTTGTGGTAGAATAAATGATGGTGGTGAATAGGGACATGCACTTGCCATTAAAAGTGGCATGTTTATGGGGTGCTGACACAGTTTATGGGGTGCATGCCTTCAGGTACCAGCCAGACCCATGCTTTTCCTAATGCTTTCAGCCTTTTCCCAAAGGTTTGGACAACACAGCTGGACAAAGCTGCCAGGGGAATTCCTCAAGTTGAAGGTTGCTTTTATGTTTTACCAATGTTCCCTTCCACTGCCAGCACTAGAGCATGAGAAGGCATTCTCTTCAGATATGACCCTGGGATCAGGACTGCCACCCCACACAACTCTGGAGGGCCTCATGCACATGGAATTCTATGTTGCATCCCAGAGAATGCACTCCTACAAACCAGAGTAAGAATGGCACCCCCTGGAGCCATGGCACCCCCTGGAGCCATGCTACCCAGAGGCCCTGCAAAGACCCCAGCCTTATCCTACATCTCTTACCGTGGCCCCTGCCATATTATGCAGCTCAGTCAGCTACTGAACATAAAAGCACTTCACCACAGAGAGTCAGTGCCATAGTACAGGTTCTACGAGGCAGCTGTAACAACAACTTCCATGGAAATAGTATTTTACATTTCTTTGAGTGCACCTGGTCACGGCCACACGCCTTAAAAAATTCCTCTGTGGCAAGCATGGTAAAGCAGACATGGTTGCCCTATTTTATCCTCTCTGAAGACAGCTTTGGAGAAGTTAATTCTTATTCAAGGCTACAGAGTTCTGTGGCCTTAGGCCTGGATTTCTCCTTCTGCATCCAATGCTCCTTCCATTATCCCTTGCTGCCAAGTTTGGACTAGGTGAATGCAGAACTCTGATTCTATTTTAGACCTAGTATGTTGAATCTTTGTTCTCTGAAATTCTACCAATTATATTTCAGTCCTTTAATTTAGATCTTGGATTTTCATTAAGACGTCAATTATTGACTTCACCTCCTTATCTTCCTTGGTTCTTATATTATTTAAGACCTCTGTAACTCTGTGTAGCAAAAAACCCAGCTTGATCCAGACTTTTTTGTTGTTTTGTTTTGTTTTTTAACAAAACGGGGGATAATGGAGTATTTCATTGAGCTCAAAGTATAGAATGCAGCTGGGTCTCAAAAATAAGCTGGAAGGAAGAATTGGTCTCTGCATTTCTGTGCATATGTTTTATTCCTTTTGAGTAGATTGTTTTCCTCTACCTCTCAATCCTCATGGTGAAAGAGTCATCAAGGCCTTCAGAGATTTATGTACTGAAATGCAGTTGTTTCAAAATGATCCATCTGTTTCCATCTGTCCCAACTCTAACTCTGCCTGAGAAGTGAGTAAGTGGCCCAGCTTTGGTCAAGTGTCTATCACTGAACAAATCTGGTATAGCTAGGATGGGCAAAGTTATGTCATACATATACAGTTGTTCCTGGTACCTGAGGGGGATTGGTTCTGGAACCCCCAAGGACACCAAAATCCTTGGATGTTCCAGATCCTTATATAAAATGGCATTATATTTGCCTATAATCTATACACATCCTCCTGCTTTTTTTTTTTTTTGAGATGGAGTCTTGCTCTGTTGCCAGGCTGAAGTGCAGTGGTGTGATCTCAAATCGCTGCAACCTCTGCCTCCCTGGTTCAAGCAATTCTCCTGCCTCAGCCTCCCAAGTAGCTGGGACTACAGGCATGCACTACCAGGCCCAGCTATTTTTGTATTTTTAGAAGAGACGGGGTTTCACCATGTTGGCCAGAATGGTCTCAATCTCTTGACCTTGTGATCCTCCTGCCTCGACCTCCCAAAGTGCTGGGATTACAGGTATGAACCACCGCACCTGGCCTCCTCCTGCATATTTTAAATAACCTCTAGATTACTTATAATACTTAACACAATGTAAATGCTATGTAAATAGTTGTTACACTGCATTGTTTTTATTTGCATTATTTTTTATTGTGGTATTGTAATATTTTACTGTTTTTCTCCCCCAAATATTTTCGATACATGATTGGTTTAATCTACAGATACAGCACCTGTAGTAACAGAAGGCCAAGTGTATGGACACCGCATGGCAGGTCCCCAAAACTGGGAAGCAGCAGGGAGTGAAGGTTGGAAGCGGGCCTTGACAAGGTCCCCATGGCCAGAAATATACCTAACTAAGCCCCTGCCCTTTGTGCTCAGGGTGGGCCTATACCAGGCTTCACCCCTGTGCAGAGCTCCATTCAAATTCTTATGCTGGGTTCCAATCTGGGCCCTCTTGCCTGCCCATATCACATTTTCTCTACCCTGCCCCACTAATCTTGTTTTATCCTGTGCTGAATGAATTCAATTTTCCTTCTGGCCAAGCATGCAGACAATACCCGTAAGGACTCCATATTCTCAAACCTACCCTCCTCCACTGGGTTTGTATCCCAAGGCCACTTGGTCATCGCTCAACAACAGGCTCTCTGCAGTACCACTCAACATGAATGAGATTGTGGAATCCACTCCAGCCCCTCCAGTACTTCCAGTATGCAGTATGGCCCAGCTGGCCATAGGTCAATGGTTTTATTTTGCCCTCCAAATAATCTTTCCCTCATCTTATTTCTCACTTCCCTCCCTTTACACTCTCATTCTACTTTCACTCGTGCATCCTACACTCACTGCATACCTCCCCCAATCTATACCCTTTCCACCTTCCTGTGTTACTGTTGCATTGACTTATCTGTCAATTTCTAGCCAATCATAACATCATCTTTCTCGAAACCCACATTCTTAGCCTATATTATTTTTGCTATTCTTTTTATGCATACGTTTAGGGAGAGCAGTTAGTGCTCTCTACAAACTCACTAAAACAGACAAATGCCCTTAGAAGAAAATGACAATTCTCAAAGTATACATTAATGAAACTCAAAAAATTCCAATTTTCATCAACCCATACAAATTGATAGTTAATTTGGAAGAGGAAATGCTTAGGATACCTGAGAAATTTTTGTAAAATAAATTTGAGAGGGGAATTTGTGTTACCAGATTCAAATATATTTTAAAGCAACTCTAACTAAAACAACACAGTATTGTTATAAATAAATGAAACAGAAGGTACATAAACAGGCTCATGAATATATGGGTAGTTAGCGACTTAAAATTAGTAAGGCAAGGAGGGCTGACTCATTAAATGATGTG
This sequence comes from Gorilla gorilla gorilla, assembly GCF_029281585.2. NCBI lineage: Eukaryota > Metazoa > Chordata > Mammalia > Primates > Hominidae > Gorilla > Gorilla gorilla. The sequence goes on from NC_073235.2 coordinate 78,239,243, forward strand.
GAGGCCATTAAGAACCGTTTGGAGAGGAATAAGTTAGACTCTTATCTCACATAAGACCCCAAGACAAAATGATGATTTATTAAAGAGTTCAATATTTTTAAAAACCTGATAGTTGCTAGAAGTAAATATAGGAGAATATGTTTATCATCTTAGAGTGGAAGATATTTTTCTTATCAGCACACAAAGGTAAAAAATCATAAAGGATAAGATTAATAGATTTTACCAAAAAATATAGAACTTCTGTATGATACCATATGTCATAGAGTAAAAAAATTTTAGAAAATTATTTTCAGCTTCTAGCATAAACAATATATAAAAAGTATGTATGGCTTAGTAAGGAAGGTGTAAAAACTCCAGTTGAAAATAAGAAAAGGAAATTAAAAAAGAATTTTTTAAAAAAGAACATATATAACTACATGAAAAAGATGACCAATCATTATTAATCCAAGAAATAACAAATTAAAAGTTAGTTTTATCTGAGCCTCTGACAAATATTGAAGGAACAGCTTAAACTTAAATGAAATGGCTGATATTCATACTGCAGTGTGGGTAAACAGCACTTTCACATATTATTGGTAAAACCAGAAAGAGGTGAATAATTTTAAAACAATTTTCTAACACACATCAATTTATCAGTTTGCTAATACATGTAAAAATTTTAATACCACTTTTAGGAGTTTATCCTACAGAAATACTCTCATTAGCATCTAAAGATACATAGACCAAGCTGTTCTCAGAAACATTATTTGTAAAACCAAATAATTGAAGGTTATTTAAACACATTTCAGTAGGAGAACAGTTAAATAAATTTTGGTCCAATCATACTACGGAATGCCAAAAAAAGAGTTAAAAAGATAGAGATAAATGTGTACTTACTGCTCCTGAAGAGTGTCCATGATATATTGTTAAGTGAAAAAGCTAGGCATAAAACAGTATGCGTAGTACTGGTCCATTTCTGTAAAATAAGAATGTATTTGAATATGAATGGAAAAGAGCCTGCAATGATATACACGAAGCTGTTAACAGTGGTTATCTTGAGATGAGGAAATTATGTATTTACTTTATACATCTCTGTTATTTGAATGTTATAAGACAAGCTTATATTCTGTGTCTATTCAGAAAAAAAGTTTTGAAAAATATTTACTGAGTAAGTACCCCTGGCTCTCCATCTCTGGCCAGAGTCTACCATGTCATCTGTCAGGGTCTTGAACTCAGTGATGGCTATGTGGAATCATCTTTCAACGGCTAAATCTGGGGTGCCCTTCAAATCTCCCAAATTCTTAAAAGATGCAAAAATAGTCATTGCACCCAAACAGTTCTTATAGTGAACCTGAAAGAGCTGCGCTATCAATTTTGCACAGGATAATGCCAATACATTTTGTTCTGTTTAAGTTCAGCAATTGTTGAAAACAATGTGTGTGTGTGTGCATGTGTGTGTATGCTAAGCAAACTTAAGAGGACTTGTCTTCCTTTTATCCCTGAAAGTCAAAAAGAGACTTAACAGGCCAAGAATCTTATATCAAGCACCTGAACTAACATTTGAGATCTGGGTCAAAAGGAGAATCAACTGATAGTTGGCATTTTTTCAAAGGTTTTTCAAGTGATGCCAAATAATTAGAATGAGATCATGTTAGAGGCATTCAGACAGAGTCCCTTTGGGGACAGGAGGCAGAGGATGGAGGAGGAGGACAAAGATCCTACCCTTTATTCCTCATCCCCACATTTGATTTTGTCATCAGTTGTCCCTTATTAGCATGGACTCTCCTTTTTCCATGGAAATTTATCTAATTTAATTGCAGAACATGCAAGACGGGCAATCCATCTTGCCCCACTGTCCATGTAAACGATATAGAAGGGTGGACTGTTTTCTCTAGCTGTGTCTCTGGCAGCCTGTTCACTTTCAAATTAAAGGAATTAGAGGGTAAACATGGTAACCACAATTAAGATATTTTTAGAAACATAAAATCCTCTGGAAAACATGACACTAATACTGGTATTATGATTGAAGTTAGGAATTATGGTTATTAGAAGCTTTGCAGTTTAAGTGCCTCATAAATCTAATCGCCTCACACATCCAGTAATTCTGTTGCTATATTTACTGCAGACATCTATGATGACAGACAGTACCTTTGAGAAGGGCCAGATAAACAAAATATTTTACATACTCAAGCTTCTCAGTGTCTAATGGATTCATATCATGGAGAGAAAAAGGCTTCATTAAAGGAACTGCACCAGGTGCTGAGAGCCGATTTACCATGGAGATTTGATCTGAGTTATCTTCTCCTATTTAATGGGAATACTGCTGTTTCACTCCCGGAGTCCTGAGCACAGAATGGACAGGGAGGGCCAGAGGAGGGGGTGGCAGGGTGCAGGGGAGGACATGGTAAGCTGACAACTCTGTAGATATGAAACTTTCCCCGACAACTTGGAAACTATCTGGAAGAAATATTATGTAAAACCTGGTGGCATGTGTTACATGTCCAAGATCCTTAGAATATCCATTGTTATTGGAAAGATTTCTCAACGAGGAGCGAATTGCACAAAGTAACCCCAGAATCCTCCTCTCCTGATGCAACTACGCTGTGGGTGCCTGCATGACCTTCAGAAGGAAACGAAATGAGGTAGGAAGTTATTATCACCAGACGTCAGAGCAGAGATGGAACCATGTTAGTATTATGGCTGACCTTTGGCCATTTCTTGAAATCAAATGCGATGCTTACTGCTGAAATCCTAATCTTATAGATTAAAATTTATGCCTGAGAATGTTACTGTGTGGTAGGTGGCAAATTAGGAACATTTTTAAGGCTATGAATTCCTTTTGGTTTTTCTTCCAGCACCATTGTAAATGCAGAAATACTGCCACAGTGGCTGAGACATGCCCAGTAGTCTTGCCTTCCAATCCCACACACCCACCACAAACTCTACTGGATTACTCACATTACCTGTGGGCAGAAATCACAACTTCTCAATCTTCCTAGCCCTTAAGAGAGTGGCCCCTTCACGTTTCAGACAATACATGTGATTAATGGAGAAGGCCACACAAGGGAACATGCCAGAGAGGGGGCATGCTACAGTCCTGACCACACTGACAATTCCAGCTTAGATTTTGAGTGTGTGTTTGTGAGCAGGAACAATGCTCGCCACGTGTGTACATGTGTGTGAGTGCAGGGTGACAAGCTTCAGCAATCCAGGGAAGAATGATGGCATCTGGAACCAGGAAGAGGCCATGGGGAATACATAAGCAAAAGAAGACAGATTAAAAGGACATTGAGAAAGTAGAATTGGCAGGACTTGGCTATTGTCCGGGTGTGCCAAGCAGAGGAGCGTGAGGAATCAAAGATGGCAGCTGGATTTGTTTCTGGCTTCTGCAACTCATTACATGGTAGAAACAGGTTTAGGGAGAAAAATGATGGATTTAGTTATAAACATACTGAGCTTGAAATGCCTGTGGCTATCAAGATGGGGAAGACCAACAGTACTAATAAGGTACAAGAACAGCCAAAATAAAAATAAGAGAATGAAGCGGGGAAAAAAGAACAGAAAATTGATTTTTGTAGCTGAAGACTTGATGTAGTTTTCTTATAATTAAAATACTGTTTTGGAAAGGAGAACAATGTAAGAAGTGCCAGAATGATGAACTCTTTGGAGACTAAGTGGCATGATTTTGCCTTAATTCCTAATAAACAGGTGAGCTTTCATTCTAGGCACCTTTACAAATAAGAACACCATCCACTTAAATAACTGAGATTCTACCATCTAACAAAAGAAAACAAACAAAAATTTACAAAATAAACAAAATCAAAAGTATCTAAAGGAAAACTCTTGTGTTATGAGATTACCACAAACATTCTTATGAAGAATAAAATAACCACATATGTTATGTCATATTCCTTCAAAACATTTTACTGATAGAAATAAAGAATAATCTTTGACCTTATCTAAATATGTACAATTCTGATAGAAAAAATCAGGGTGTGGAGAAGGCCAGAGGCATGAATTATGCATGCCACATCATCACACTTGTTCCTCAATATAGAGCTGCAGCTGCTTTGTATGGAAAAAGAAATTAGAATGGAATAGATATTGAACAATTTTCTCCATAACTGGTTCTTACTCACCTTAAATGTAAAATTTTATTTAGCTTATTTCAAAGGGAGACATCCTTATTAAGGGAACACATTTACTGGCGCCTGTTGGAAAGGATTTAATGCAAACAAGCCTGAAATAATTGAAGGAAAAACACCTTCTGACTGTTCTCAGAAGAGCTTAGCAAAGAAGAGGATGGCAGGAAAGAATTACTTTATTATATTGATTTTCTTGGAGAAATCAAAGGAGGATAACTCAAATAGACCAATTCACTTTTGCCAAACTCAGTGGAAGCACGTAGACGAGCCGTGAATTTACGTGTCAAAAACTGTTTGAAATCATTTAGTTGAACATGGAAGTCAGGATTTGCACATTATTACTCTAATAAAATAGCTAATACAAGAGGATATCTGGCTTCATTTGTACATACTCCCTGTTTTAAATGACTGCAAGTATAATGGGTGTAAGTTTGTCTAACAAAATGTTTACAGTCCAATCAGATCATTAACCTGAAATATGAAGAGTGTGATGCGGTTATTGTAGTGCAATAACAAAGACACTGGAACACAACAAAAGTAATTGGAATACAGTTCTCTCAAAGCTAAAATCTATTTCTCTTTCACAATGAGTAAAATATTTCAATTTTATAGACTTTCCCATAGTAGTTAACATTGGTCATGCATCTGGTGGTTTGTTGTCTTTTGTGGTACATCAAATAACATCACAAAAGTAATATTAATCTGTAATAAAATGACTTTACATTTACTTCGTTTACATTTATTTCACAAGCATTCTTTATGAATATGCAAATTATTTAGTATTTACAGAATTCTAACTCTCCGATTCATTCTTCTGTCTATGACTACGAGAATCCATTTCAGCATTTTCCAAAGTGTGTTCCCTGGAACATTGTTTCCACAGGATGTCAAATGTATGTTACTCAAATAAATGGCACTTAATAGTCAGATAGGAAGGAGAAAGATTGGGAAACAAAGTTAAATGGATTTCTCCATTGCAGAGCTTCTCAGATCTTTTCATATATTCATGCACGTGGAAAATCTCCAAGAAAGTATATATACAGGCCACTGAGTTTCCCGAGTATTTTCACCTCTCGACCCTCTTTTCTTAATGAGCATATTTTAGAAATGGCAATCTAGGAACCACTAACCTGTTTATTTTCAGGTTATCTGGGCCAGGGGGCTTGAGTAATAAGTGAAGTAGACAGGCATAAATGACAATAGGAAGGGGTTCAGTGGGGGTCGGGGATGGGGCACACCAAAGAGTAGTATCCAACTAACAGGGGCAGTTCTGACTCGGTTTTGATCACAGAAAAGCAGGATAGACATTTCAAATTTTTAAGAGCAGAAGGAAATTTGGATTTTTAAGTGGCTGAATTTGTTTTTAAAACTCTGTGGCCCAAAAGTGTCTGTTGCAAAATATGGACCTTGAGCCTCCTGATTTAGACTTGTGTCCTAGGATAGCACTTTCGAAACCCATTCTGCAAAACTTATTGTCCAGAAAAGCCACACCAAATAAAATCTTCTTTAGTTTGCTCAAGGTCATTGTATGTATAAGGCCACTGGTAATGATAGAGGTTGTCTGGTCACTCTGCTGGTCACTGTTAAAAACCAAGTTATGCAGAAACGACACTGGATCACCTCACTTCCTTGTGGCCTACAGATCAAAACATGCTGCCCAGATCTCTTTAAATGTGTCTTGTGAATATTAAAAGCACAATCAGGCTGGACACGGTGACTCATGCCTGTAACCCCAACACTTTGGGAGGCCCTCGAGGTGGGTGGATCACGAGGTCAGGAGATCAAGACCATCCTGGCTAACACGGTGAAACCCCATCTCTACTAAGAAAGAAAAACAAAAAATTAGCGGGTGTGGTGGATCACACCTGTGGTCCCAGCTACTTGGGAGGCTGCAGGGAGGATTGCTTGAGCCCAGGGAGGTTAAAGATGCAGTGAGCTATAATCATGCCACTGCACTCCAGCCTGGGTGACAGAGCAACACTCCATTAAAAAAAAAAAAAAAAAAAAAAAAAGCATAATCAAAGTTGACTAGGAGAAAAGAACAAAACTGATAGTCAATGTATTAGTTTGTTAGGGCTGCCATAACAAATACCACAGACTGAGTGGCTTAAACAACAGAATTTCATTTCCTCATAGTTCTAGGGGCTAGTAGTCTAGGATCAAGGCCTCAGCAGGGTGGGTTTCTTCTGAGGTCTCGCCCCTTGGCTTGCAGATGGTCACCTTCTGGCCGTGTCCTCACATGGTTGTCTGTGCTGCCTGTGTCCTAATCCTAATCACTTCCTTCAAAGACATCACTCAGATACACACCCCACCCTAATAACTTTTAGGGTTACTTTACTTTAATTACCTCTTTAAAGGCCTATTGACAAATACAGTCAAGGTCTGAGGTACTGGGAGTTAGGACTGTAACATATGAATTTTGGGAGAATGCAATTCAGCCCATAACAATAAATGACCTTACAAAGACAGAACCCAATAGATCTCTTTTTTTGCTTGCATTTATTTTACAAAAATCACCTAAGATTACCCAAATAAGAAAATGTAGACTGGCCGTGGTGGCTCATACCTGTAATCCCAGCACTTTGGGAGGCCAAGGCAGGAGGATCACTTGAGCCCAGGAGTTTGAGACCAGCCTGGGCAATACAGTGAGGCCCATTGTCTACAAAAAAAAACTTTTTTAATATCCAGATATGGTGGCACGTGCCTGTAGTCCCAGCTACTTGGGAGGCTGCAGTGGGAGGATTGCTTGAGCCAGGGAGGTTGAAGATGCAGTGAGCTATAATCATGCCACTGCAGTCCAGTCTGGGTGACACAGTGAGGCCCTGTATCAAAAGGAAGAAAGAAAGAAAAGAAAAGAAATAAAGTGCAAAGCTTGCCACAGGAAAGTGAAACATCAAACTAAAATTGGTAAAGAAATGATTGGAAGATATTCTTGAAAAGCCAAGTGTTTTTAAAATCAACGTGGCCTACCAATACCTAACATAGGGCTTCAAAATATTGCTGACCGTAACATCCAGGTCTAACTAGTGATAGGTGAGAATTTCTAGACAATGGGAGAACAAGGGAGAGAGGATGGTATGGCATGTGTATAGCATGTCCTGCAAATCACATAGCTGAGCTACACCAGAGAAAGTATCAATTCTATGCCAAATTCCCAGAAAGAGTAAAGGGGTAGGCTGGTAGCTAATAAAGTGTTGGGAAGGTTAAATCCTATCAGATGGGGCTTTGGCTTTTTTTGTATTTTTAAGAGCATCGGCTTTCATTTTCTGTACAAATCATACTAACAGATTAGGAAGAAAAGCGGAGAGAGCAACAGAAACAATATACGTCGACTTCAGTGGGGCTGACAATTTTTGCTTAACAGCTTTTACAACACAGGCCGGACCCTATTGTTGGTTGTAGGACTAGGCTCCAAAGAGCAATTTTAGTGGCTTGATGTCAGCATAAGGGTATTCCCAGAACACTAGTCCTTGGTCTGATATCTTAGCATTTTTATTAGCAAGTGCAATGACTCAATGGACATGCTGACTATGCAGCTGACAATACTTTCAGAGAAAGAGATTTGTTTGATAGAAGCCAGGAAACAAAAAAGTATGAAGGTAGTGTATTCAAAAGGTTCTCTTAGACTGGGAGAGACTTTGGGGATTTCTAGACCTACCGCCTTTAAGTGGAAATATAAGCGTAAGACTGCTCTTTAAATGCATGACATACTTACAAAGAGTTGAAGCTTTTTTTTCTTCCATCTACCTAAGAGACTTGAGCCAATTTCAGTTGGGTGGTGCAGCCTTATGGCCATGTCTTACATAGTTGTATAACTTAATAAGCATCCATTCTGGGTCCCAACCTAGGACTGGTCCTTGGTTGTTGGATAAAATGCCCTCTGTGTATCTTAATTTCATTGAACATCTGGGATAAAAGGGGTCGTTCTTATAATACTTTATACATAAAATACCTTTCAGTTAAAGACTCCAAATACCCATGCACCTATAAAGTTATTATTTTGACTAGAGGCTGTAAGTGTGAGAACATTTCACATAAATAAGGTAGAGATGGATTCCTGGCCCACTTGAGCCTCAGATGTTGTTAATGTCATCAGAGTTATGTGTTTATCCTACAACAGCTGAACTCATGCCTTGGCAGGTCAAAAACCTTTCTGTGCACTTTTCAACCCACACTGAAGTTCTAATGTCTGGGAAAACACTCAGGAAAATATTATTTCCATTTGCAAACTTCCTTATGGTCACATTGTTATTTTGGCACAAGCAGGCAGAAATTAAATGTCTGTCAAATGCATATTACTGGCCTCACCAACTAACGCATAATTCTGGCTTTGCCCTTTAATTTTTAGTAGGGCAACAAAGAATTGGTTTTAAACTTTCTTAAAGATCTGCCTTCACAGACTCTTAGGGAAACTCACAGATGTCAGGCTTATCCTGCAGATGGAAATCAAAACAGTCAAATCTTCTTATCAAAATTGAAGCTCTGCCTAGAGAAAACATACTTCCCCCAACACACAAAAATGTGTGTCTTTCAACTCATGCCTCCCTCAGTTTGACTGCTACATAAGGTTTCCTTTACTAAACGAACATTTACTGAGCACCTCCTAAGCACTGGATGCTGTTAAACACTAGAGAAGGTACAAAGACGAATCAGACCAGGTGCCTGCATTCAATGTGCCCATAATCTGGGGGAAAAAACAAATACTAAAGAAAGTAATTACGATTCTATGGAAAGGGGACTTTAACAGAAACAAGTGGCTGGTGTGCTGATAACATAGAGGAGACCATGCCTAACTGCCAGGAGGGTGGGGAAAGGAGAGACTTCTGTCTGCCTGGGAGCCAAAAGTCAGCAACTGGTTTTCACACTCTTGAGAGGGGGTTGGCAAACTATGATGCACAGGCCAAATCCAAGCCACTTCTTGTTTTCATAAATAAAGCTTTATTGCAACACAGCCATGCCCGATCATGTACATATTATCTATGGTTACTTTTGAGCTGCAATGACTGAGTTGAGTACTGAAGCTGTGTGGTAGGCAGAATAATGATCCCCCAAAACTGCTCACTCCCTAATACCTGGAACTCGTGGATATGTTATTTCACATGACCCAAACTAATTACATGAGTCCTTAAAAGCAGAGGATCTTTCTCCAGCTCTGACCCATGAGACAGATGGCAGAATGAGAAGGATTTGATGTCCTAATGCTGGTCCCAAGATGTAGGAGGCTGCGTGCAAGAAACTGAGTTTTGTCAACTACTCCAGCAAGAAAATGCATCCTCCCTAGAGCCTCCAGGAAGGACAGCAGCCTTGATTTAAGCCCACTGAGACCCATGTTGACTCTGTTCTAAAGAACTGTAAGGTAAATTTCTGTTGTTTTAAGTCACTAAATGTGTGATAATTTGTTAAAGCAGCAATAGAAAACTAACATAGATGAAAGTATGTGGCCCTGAAGCCTAAAATATTTATTCTTTACCCCTTTACAAGAAAAGTGTACCAACCCATGTTCCTGAATATGACTGGTGTAGGGGTGGAAATGGCTCCATTCCTATCACAAAAGACAGGTTAACAAGAGAAAAATGTAACAAGTTTATTTAATCAAAGTTTTATGTGACATGGGAGGCTTCAGACATGAAAATCCAAAGAGGCAGGGAAACTGTCCATTTTTTTGCTTAGGTTCAAGAAAAAATTGACAGGTTGTAGAAATGTAATTGGACAAAAGGATATGACCTAATAGTAAGAAACTGGGGAAGAACACCCAGAAAAGTCTGTCTTCTAGATTCTTTGTGGCCTCTCTGTGTAGCAAGTCTTTCCCCCAGGCCTGTGGCAGGACCCCGCTGGAATGGGAAAAGGGTAAGAGTGACCCTTCTAGGTTTTATGGCTTGCTTTGGGGAAAAGGGTTCTAATTTCTATGACCTGTCTCAGGGAAGAGGAATTCTGGTTTTTACTCATCACTTCCAGGGGAGAAAAAGGGGCAGGAGACAGGAGGGCAGGAGAAGGTCAGAACTTGCTTCTGAGACCTTCCAATGTCCTTCAGTTTAAAATATTCAGCATGCCAAAGTTCTGTACATTGAGGTATCATGTTCTGAGCCCCAACCCTGGCAAATATTCCAAGGATGTTTCAAAAGCCAGCAACAGAAACTACTAATTGTCCCCCAGGATCTATTGTCTTTTTCTTCCTTTTAGTAACAGGACCCCATGCATAAATAAGTTTTATAAGGGCTCATGAACACACAGCTACAGACTACATTTGTCAGCCCCCCTTGCAGCTAGGTTTACTCATGTTCCCAAGCTATTGCCAGTGGATTGTGACTAGAAGTGATGTGTGCAACTCTATGTCACTTCCTTAAAAGGAAATTGCTTACCTTCCATTTCCTCTGGTCCCTTTGCACATGCTAGAATTCAAACCTGGTGATGTTAAGCCACCTTTGGCAATATGGATGAGGACAGTGCCCTGGGGAATGGTGAAACAATAAGATGAAGAGTATCTGAATCCCTGAATGTTCTTATGGAGTAGAGCTGCCTAACTACCCTGGATCCCACTACCTACCTCTGGACTGTTACATGAGAGAAGAATAAATTTTCGTTATCTGAGTCACTGTGTTCTAGGGTTTCTCTGTTTCAGCAACTCAATACTAGTACTGACTAGTACAGGGGAGCAGTCCTCTATCTTAGGATAGGATCAGAGAGAAAATAGTTCATCAATGGGCTGCTCTAATTCACAGCCATCATAGGTGCTTGGAACTTTCCCAAAAACCCCATGAAACCTCTTGTGGAGATTTTAAAACATGGCTGCAAATTATTTGACATTCCTCCCATTGAGAGGTGGGATCTATGTTCCTTCTCCTTGAGTCAGGGCAGGCTTGTGTCTGGGTTTTTTTAGATGGAGTCTCGCTCTGTCACCCAGGCTGGAGTGCAGTGGTGCGACCTCAGTGCACTGCAACCTCTGCATCCCGGGGTCAAGCAATTCTCTTGCCTCAGCCTCCCAAGTAGCTGAGACTGCAAGCACACGCCACCACACCCAGCTCATTTTTGTATTTTTAGTAGAGACAGGGTTTCACCTTGCTGGCTAGGCTGGTCTCAAACTCCTGACCTTGTGATCTGCCCGTCTCGGCCTCCCAGAGTGCTGGGATTACAGGCGTGAGCCATGGTGCCTGGCCTTGTGTCTGTTTTGACACATAAAGTATGCCACAAGTGGTGTTAGTTACTTCACAGGCTGGTTCATAAAAGATCATGCTGCTTTTATGCTGTTAGCTGGAACTTTCACACATGGAACCCTAAGCCACCATGTTTGAAGTCCAGCTACCCTGGGCCCACCATGCTGGAGTGGTGATATGGTTTGGCTGTGTCCCCACTCAAGTCTCATCTTGAATTCCCACATATTGTGGGAGGGACCGGTGGGAGGTAATTGAATCATGGGGACAGGTCTTTCCCATGCTGTTCTCCTGATAGTGAATAAGTCTCACAAGATCTGATGGTTTTAAAAAAGGGAGTTTCCCTGCACAAGCTCTCTTCTCTTGTCTGCCACCATATGAGATGTGCCTTTCACCCTCTGCCATGATTGTGAGGCCTCCTCAGTCATGTGGAACTGTGAGTCCATTAAAACTCTTTCTTTTGTAAATTTCCCAGTCTCAGATATGTCTTTATCAGCAGCATGAAAATGAACTAATACAGTAAATTGGTACCGGGAGTGGGGTGCTACTGAAAAGATACCCAAAAAGGTGAAAGCAACTTTGGAACTTGGTAACAGGTAGAGATTGGAACAGTTTGGAGGGCTCAGAAGAAGACAGAAAAATGTGGGAAAGTTTGGAACTTCCTAGAGACTTATTGTATGGCTTTGACCAAAATGCTAATAGTGATATGGACAATGAAATCCAGGCTGAGGTGATCTCAGATGGAGATGAGGAACTTGTTGGGAACTGGAGCAAAAGTGACTCTTGTTATGTTTTGGCAAAGACACTGGTGGCATTTTGCTCCTGCCCTGGAGATTTGTGAAACTTTGAACTTGAGAGAGATGACTTAGGGTATCTGACAGAAGAAATTTCTAAGCAGCAAAGCATTCAAGAGATGACTTGGGCACTGTTAAGGCATGCCATTTTAAAAGGGAAACAGAGAATAAAAGTTTGGAAAATTTGCAGCCTGACAATGCGATAGAAAAAAAAAATCCCATTTTCTGAGACGAAATTCAAGCTGGCTGCAGAAAGTTGCGTAAGTAACAAGGAGCTGAATGTTAATCGCCAAGACAATGGGGAAAATGTCTCCAGGGCATGTCAGAAACCTTTACGGAAGGCCCTTGCATCACAGGCCCAGAGGTTTAGGAGGAAACAATAGTTTTGTGGGCCGGGCCCAGCGTCCCTCTGCTGTGTGCAGTCTAGGGACTTGGTGCCCTGTGTCCCAGCCATGACTAAAGGGGCCAAGGTACAGCTCAGGCTGTTGCTTCAGAGGGTTGAAGCCCCAGGCCTTGGCAGCTTCCATGTGGTGTTGAGCCTGTGGGTGCACAGAAGTCAAGAACCTCCACCTAGATTTCAGAGGATGTATGGAAACGCAGGGGCAGCGCCCTCATGAAAACTTCTGCTCCAGCAGTGCGGAAGGGAAATGTGAGGTTGGAGCCCCCACACAGAGTCCCTGCTGGGGTACTGCCTAGTGGAGCTGTGAGAAGAGGACTACTGCTCTCAAGACCCCAGAATGGTAGATCCACCAACAGCTTGAACCGTGTGCCTGGTAAAGCCACAGACACTCAATGCCAGCCCATGAAAGCAGCCAGGAAAGGGACTATACCCCACAAAGCCACAGGTGCAGAGGTGCCCAAGAACATGGGAGGCCACCTTTTGCATCAGCATGACCTAGATGTGAGACATGGAGTCAAAGGAGATCATTTTGGAGCTTTAAGATTTGACTGCCCTGCTGGATTTTGGACTTGCATGGGGCCTGTAGCCCCTTTGTTTTGGCCAATTTCTCCCATTTGGAATGGCTGTATTTACCCAATGCCTGTATCCCCATTGTATCTAGGAAGTGACTAACTTGCTTTTGATTTTGCAGGCTCATAGGTGGAAGGAAATTGCCTTGTCTCAGCTGAGACTTTGGACAGTGGACTTTTGAGTTAATGCTGAAATGAGTTAAGATTTTGGGGGACTGTTGAGAAGGCATGATTGGTTTTCAAATGTGAGGACATGAGATTTGGGAGGGGCCAGGTATCGAAGGATATGGTTTGACTGTGTCTTCACCCAAGTCTCATCTTGAATTCCCATATATTGTGTGAGGGACCCAGTGGGAGGTGATTGAATCATGGGGACAGGTCTTTCTCATGCTGTCTCACAATAGTGAATAAGTCTCACAAGATCTGATGGTTTTAAAAAGGGGAGTTTCCCTGTAAAAGCTCTCTTGCCTTGTCTGCCACCATGTGAGATGTGGCTTTCACCTTCCACCATGATTGTGAGGCCTCCCCAGTCATGTGGAACTTTGAGTCCATTAAACCTCTTTCTTTTGTAAATTTCCCAATCTTGGGTATGTCTTTCTCAGTAGCATGAAAACAGACTAATAGAAATGGTCACACGGAGATGCTCAGGTCAATAGTCCCAGCTAAGCCCATTCTTCAGTCACCCCAATCAGATGCCAAACATATGAGTAAAAAAGTCATCTTGGAAGTAGATCCCCCAGCCCTAACTATTCCATCCCCAGCAATTTGAGATACACCTAATTATAAGAGACATCTCAGATGTTATGAAACAGAGAAGAGCCCTTTGCCTTTTCTGAATTCTTGACTCACAGAATCCATGAGCATAATAAAATGGTTATTCTATACCACTAGGTTCTGAGGAGGTTTGTTACGCCTCTCCCTAGGAATGAAGGAAGAGGAAAATGAGTTAGAGGACAAAGCATAAAAATCCACTGTTCTCCCGATCACCCAGAAGCCAACAATTGGGATCCATCCTGAAAAGGCAAATGAGATATCTCCTGCATGACCTTCAACTTAGGTGATAGAACCCCAAAGTCTTCACTGGTTCACACCCATAGACCTGGGTCCTCTGAGCCACTTTGGGGCTTGCCTTACCATATATAGCATAACATTGAGAATCCAGCTGTAGCGATACTCAGAAACTAACACCATTATTCTAATTTCACCCATAAGACAAACCTTTGCGAAAAAGGATGTCCTGCAGAGTGCCCTGGATCAGATGATCCAGGAAACGTCACTATAGAAATGCCAAGCGTCTTGGTAGCATCATTCCAATTTCTATGGGGCAGTACTGCTACAAGGTTTGATTAATACTGGTATACCACTAGGCAACTTGGATTTCTATGACATCTCTCCTCTCGGAAGTGTGCTGGTGTGCAATAACTTGAGGCTTATAGTGAATTAAGGGCTGTGAATTTGCTGACATACACTGGCAGCCAGGATGGGATCAGTCCACAGGAAGAGAAAGAAAAGCAAATCTTCCTCCCTGCTGTAAATGATCCCTCTGCCATTGGGAGTTCTCAAGTCTTTGTTAACCCATGTTTGCTAAGACCCTTGGCCAATGTCGTTAAAACCAAATGCTAGTTAAAACCAAAACCCATACCCTGTTTAACCCATTAGTGGGTGTCCTTGAAATACAGTCTTGCATTACCTAACAATGACATGTTCTGAGAAATGTGTAGTTAGGTGATTTTGTCATTGTGTGAACCTCATATAGGGTACTTACACGAACCTAGATGGTACAACCTACTACACACCTACACTATAAGATACAGCCAGTTGCTCCTAAGCTACAGACCTGCACAGCATGTTACCACACTGAATACTGTAGACAATTCTAACACAATGAACAGAAAATGTGCAGTGAAAATACAGTATTACAGTCTTACAAGACCACCCTCATATATGTGGTCTAACATTGACCAAAACATCATTATGCGATGCATGACTATATATTATACAACTACAATTTTTAAAATTGTAAATGAATTTACTCTGAAGATCAAATTAGATTTGCTCAATACTCAGTAAGTCTTGCAATAGCCTTTGGCCAAATGCAGTAAAGACTAGACCAAGGTTTATTGATGGAATGAGAGAGCAAATGAGAAGAAGCTTTAACATTCACATAATTAGATTTTATTTAGAAATGCTTATATCTGTTAAAATCATCATCAAAAGGTAGCTAATTTTGTTGAAACTCGACTGACAGAATATGCTTTTCCTTACCAAGTGGTTGAAGTTTAAAGTTTCCAGTGCCCACTAGTAATCTTTCCTCAGCCCTGCCTCCCCCTGCCACCACTCCACTGACCTCTTTGCTGGAAAGATTCCGTGTTTAATATTTTCTTTCATTGTAAACTGCATCCCTGTCAAGCTTTGGGACCCATTTCAATATTGATATAAGTAAAGCAGATCTGAGAAATAAAGGCGCAAAGGCAATTCTCAAGAATCCCTGAAAAGGTAATTTATCCAAGGAACAGTTCATTGTTTTTTTCTTTGTTTGTTTTTGTTTTTGTTTTTTGAGATGGAGTCTTGCTCTGTCACTCAAGGTAGAGTGCAGTGGCACTCTCACTGCAAACTCTGCCTTCCGGGTTCAAGCGATTCTCCGGCCTCAGCCTCCTGAGTAGCTGGGATTACAGGTGCCCCCCACCACGCCCAGCTAATTTTTGTATTTTTAGTAGAGATGGGGTTTCACCATCTTGGCCAGGCTGGTCTTAAACTCCTGACCTCATGACCCACCCGCCTTGGCCTCCCAAACTGCTGGGATTACAGGTGTGAGCCACTGCTCCCGGCCAGTCATTAGAAATCATTAGATTTTCTTAATGCACTGGGATACTTTCCAGATGACAAAATCCACTAAATAGACAACAGGATAGATTGTGAAATGCATAGTTCTAAATGATAGCTTCACATTAAGTGGGAGACTTTCAGTATGATTGGAACTGATATTATCTAGTACTCCCAAGGTGTTTGAAATGATACAGTCCAGCCCTCTATCCCATGACTAGTCAATTAGTAAACTTTATCTTGAATATTTTGATTTTTAGTTCCACTGACACTCTCCCATCACTAAATATTACCTACATACTTCACACCCTTTAACATCAGCATTGAAATACTAAGATTTACAGAAAGTCCCTTTTGCCTTAGGATATTTCTTAGAGTTACAGATTCTCTTCCTAAACATCCAGTGAAGTATAAGGCAAGAACCTATCAGCTAATACCTCTTTCAAAATGTTTTAAAAGGTATTTTCCAAATAATACTTCTGATTTTACCAACTTATAACTACTCTGGAAAAATTACTTTCTTTTGCTTAAAACTTTAAAACGAAATTCCTTTTAGATATCTATTCCTTTTAGATATCTATTCCTTTTAGATTATCTGTTATGACCCTTTAAAGCAGCAATCTGCAACCTATCTGGCACCAGGGACTGGTTTCGTGGAAGACAATTTTTCCTTGGATCAGGGTGGGTCGGGGGTGGGGAATATTTTGGGATGAAACTGTTCCACTTCAGATCATCAGACATTAATTAAATTCTCATAAGAAGCGTGCAACCTAGATCCCTCACGTGCGTAGTTTACAATAGGGTTGGTGCTCCTATGAGAATCTAATGTGGCTACTGAAGTGACAGGAGGTGGAGCTCAGGCGGGATTGCTCTCTTGCCCGCCACTCCCCTCCTGCTCTGCGACCCAGTTCCTAACAGGCTGTGGACCAGTACTGGTCTGTGGCCCAGGGGTTGGGGACCCCTGCTTTAAAGGTGAAGGGCAGAACAGGCTAGTCCTATATCTACTAATTAGCCCACAAACAGATTCTTAATGGAACCACAGTTAGAGCAGTAATTCTTATAAAACAGAAGGTTTGGGTATTAGTGCTGGGTTTACCCCTAACTGCCTGACCTTGGATGAATCACGTCACCTCTTTGGACTTCAGTTTCCTCATCTACAAAATTAAGGTCAAAACAGAAGATCTTGCAAGTTGTTTCTTTTCAGCACAGATATTAGTTGTGCTTGAGTATTTATAATTCTTTAACTCTTGCTCTAATGTGTGTGTCATCCACTTCAGTAATTCAACAAGCCGTGACTTACTGAGCCACTGCAAAATGGAAAACACATGCTTGACACTATACGTGATACCGAAGTGACAGACGCAGAACCTCCACTCGGGGAACCCCAATTTAGCTGGGAAGATAGGACCAAGACATAAAGTTGTATGATGTCACCACACAATGTACAAGTTGGCACCAGTGTCAATCTTTGACTGCTCAGCTGCAGATTTTGAAGGCCTCCCAACAGCTCACCCTTTCTAAACCAGGAGACAATGAGAACCAAGCTTAGCAATGTGTTAAAGGACAGATCCTCACTAGTTCGGTCTATAATCCTGAAGTGGGTATCCTGAACCCCACTCCCATGCCACAGACACTCATATGCCTTCAATTAAACACTGCACAATCCATATGATAGTTTTTTTCTACTCTGTTTTCTCATGAATTTTATCAGTTAGTGTGCAGGCTAAGGTGCTGTATCAGAATCCCACAAATTGGAGTCGCTTAAATTAGAAGTTTAACTATTTCTAATGTAATAATGGTCCAGAAGCTGGTAGGGTAGTTCTATTGTCCTCTACACCTGGCTTGCATTTCTGGACCCAAGAGAGCTGTCACAATTTCATACATTACTATGGTGATGGCAATGATGATGGCAAAGTGTGAAAATGGTGATGGCAAATGGTGATGGCAAAATAACTTGAGTGCCGCAATCTTGAAGAGTCAGTGTGGTGTTTAGGTAAAGAAATTATGGAGGGCTTTGAATTTATTTAAATAACCAAAATCAAGCCTATCTCGGTGCTTCTCCCCAAAATTGTATAACCCAGAGTGTTTTCATAGATGTGTTCCTAATTTTCTCTAAGAACTTGTTATTCTGCTGATGAAGAACATTTGAAGTGGAAAAGCACAGAGCCTCAAGACAGCAAAACTGGGGGTTGAGGGAAACTCAGAGGTAGTGTAAATGATACAACCATACTGAAATGCAGCCAAGAAGTTTGCATTAAGAGATTTGCTGCTGTTTGGGCAGAAAGAAGACTGACGTTTGCATTCAGCCTCTCCTCATGTGTTGTGTAGTGGGATTGTTTTTAAGCTTGAAAATCCTTTAACAGGCTGTTTCCAATGTAAAAACTTAGAAGTCCTAACCTCTGCTGAAGAAGGAAGGAGGGGGGACAGTTTGTAGAGAGATGCAAATAGACACTTCAAAGTTAATAACATTCACAGTCCCTAGTAAGTCAAAAGGGGAAATGTGGAGAGAACAGAGGTAGTCATCTGCAACATTCAAAGATCTGGGGAAATTGGGTCTACATGAAATCATCCTGATAGTGGAGTGTATCTTTTGGGGCTACCTCAGAGAAAAGGACATTACACCTTATAGCTCCAGACTGAATGTATGTGATAATGAATTCATGAGCTTGAGAATGTGCCTATGACATTTCTTCTACTATAAACTTAATGCTTATATAAATGGGATGTTTTCAGAGCCACAGGAGGGAAAGTAAGACAGAGCAGCTCAGCAAGTGGAAACAAGCTGCTTACCTTACATATCTATATTTTTCTTTGTGAAATGGCATAAAGTATCCTGTTCCATAATTGAATTCCTTCAAAGTCTTTTTAAAGCAAAGTTTTCCCCAAATATTTACATGGAAAAAAGTGTACTTATAACCAAATAGAATGTTATTCTAATCAGAGTTTCCTCCAAACTAAGTTGGTCTTTCCAATACTAAGTTTCTTCTTCCAGTCATTAGAGTCAAGCACAAGATACACTGGTTTTTCCTAACCTCTGTATATCTAAAAAGCTTAAAACAACAACAATAAAAACATACACATACTTCTGTATTATTGATATCCTAATCAAATCTGTTTGTTCAGAGATCAAGCCAGATTGATACATTAAATGTTAACATAAAATTTATGATCATTTGGGCTTAGATTTACAAATCCTAAACTTGGTGATAAATATAAATTTATCTCACTTTTTGAGAGATTTATTTCCAAAAATTATGTGATGAACATGTTATCTTAAACACTCTAAGTGACATGTGTGGTGTATTATCCGGAGTGAATAATTGCACCTAAAAACTGTATGTTCACAGATAGGTTTTCTGAAAGCAAGCTGCAGATGCACATAGAGAAGGTAGAAACTGGCCTCTGCCCCCTCACTCTGAAGCTCATGTTGAAGCCACCTCCCTAGATAGTGACACAGAGCAGCAAGCGTGCTGAAACACTAGCTCCTTTCTATTCCATTTCTCCATCCAGTGTTTAGCCAAGAACCACTTCTCAACAAAGTGCTTTGTTGCCCAAGCTCTATCACTAAGCACCACTGAGCCTCCAGCTGGGTAACCTCTCTAGACTTTCTCCTTTTATGTTTAAAGCATGTGCTCAAAGGTGGACCCTACGCTATCAGGCCTTCACTTCCACAGTATCAGGTTCACTGCGATTCTCTTTCAAGGCTGAAGTCACTGTAATAACCTACTCCAGAGATCTACTTGGCACTCAAGCAACTCAGAAATTTAAGGAACAATGCTTTCGTTCTGAGTACTGTGATTTTGTTTCAACAAAGCACCCAGACTGAGCTCTCTTTCTCATTTTCCGGTGAGGAGGGCCTTGTGTCTCCACCATTTACAAATCTCAGATTTGAAGATTGCACATGAGTAAGCCAGGCTGTGATCCATACTCTCATCTCAGTGAACACTTGCTGTTTACAGAGGGCAAGCTGCTTTTGTGTGATTCAAAGCATTACTAATTAAAACCTGTTACCATCCTAAGGGCAGATATATTCTCCTCTAGAGCAGCATTTGTCTGTCCCATTAGCATTAATGGGAGTAGCACAAGTGCATCAAGAGGAGAATGGTCCCCTTGGGTCTTTGAACTTAACTCTACTTCAAAACTGAAACCAATATATACAATGGTATCATTGATGCCATTAAAAATCATTATACTTTACTGCAACTTTTATAAAAGTAATTGTAAGTTTCATGAAATATACTTGGCTCCTGGGAGTTGTGCATTATTAGGCTGCGACTGGACATGATACAGTAAATTACACTATAATACTTGAAAAATATTTTGGCCAGGGGAATTTACTAGAGCCCGGTCCAGCTTATGCAGAGGTCTATGTTCATAAAGACAATTAGCTTGGGTAGATTTTAAAGGCACATGTAATTCTTTGCTAAAATTTAAGGAAAGGTCTGGCAAAAGATGCAACTTAGTGTCTATGTTTACAATAATACGTCTTAATGGGCTGCTATAAAATACCATCACCTTGTGCCTCTGTAATATTCTTCATTTGCATAGTCTTAAATGCTTTACTGGTATTATAGAGCTGATGTTCCAATTATTTTAGAGAGAGAAAGAGGAGGGCATTTTTTTCCAGACTGTGAAACTGAGGCTTAGAGAAGCCCCGTGGTGACCAGGGTGAGGGACAAATAAAAAGGGAGGATTCAGGTGTCTACCTGACATGCCAATCTAAAGGATTAAACTGGTGGAGAGCCAGGGCAGGAATGGCCTCCATTTCCAAGCTAGAGGCCCTGGTCTGCATAATTAGCTGTTGCATTCACTGTCATGGGATGCAGCTGAATTTAACGGCCTGGATTGGTGACCTCATTAGCTATGTGAACATGAGCAAATTTAACAGTTTCCTAGTATGTAAAATAGAGATTACAAAGTACCTATTTTGTGGGGTTGTTCTGAAGATTAAACAATTTAATGCACATAAACCTCTGAATAGTATCTGGCACATAGTAAGCACTCAATAAATGTGAGTCATCCTCATTAACCTTTAAGCCAGCCAGGGCTGTGTTATCTATAGGGAAATAGTGCACAAAGAAGGTTGATTGGCAGAGAGAACTACATCCCTTACTTCTAATCTTCCCGGAAACCAGTTCCATGTTACTCTATTGCATCACCAAAGTCCCATGGGCTTAGAGCTTTAGACCCTCTAAAAATATAAGTTACCTGGGAAAAGCAATGCATCATTCCCAGTGTCTGACATGTGTGCCACAATGCACTTAACTTCATCAGGTCCTTTCCTGAGAATAGAGGAGACAGATGGTGTTCCCTGGACCCTGCAAAGAAGGGGTGGACCAAAAAGCCAAGGTTGGCACCTACATCCTAGCCTAGAGCCAGCTCTGACCTCAGGGTTGTCCCTGCTGGCCTATATATAGTTAGCCACTGATTCCCTCACTAGTAAGTTGTGTCTGCAACTTCTGAATCTGCCTAGTGTCACCCGAACCAGAACTCCAGTGGTCTGAGGTCTTTTCAGTAAAGGAACATTCGGTCACAGCTCTGGAGGTGCTGCAGGCTGGAATACCAGGGCTGCCAGAAATGCTTCTTTCCATTGTTTCGTGTGTGTGGCTGCCTGGCCAGTCCTGGGACAGGAAGAAGAGTACCAAGGGAGGCCTCTCCTGTCCTTTAAGTCCAAGCAGTTAATTTGTCTTCTCTATCCTCCCATGCCATTCTACTGAGCTCTAACACATCTCACATTTTACTGAAATTATCTATGGTTTTGTCCACTGGACTGTAAACTTCTAAAGGAGAGAGACCACATTTTATTTATCTTTGTTCTAGTACAGTGCCAATATTAGTGGACACTCAAATATTTATTAAATACAAAACTTCTTGGCAAAGGAGTTTGCCACATCATCTCTTGGAACCATGAGTTTTAAAAGCACTCCCACAGTTCTTAATTCAGGTTCGAGTATTGTAAGTCTATTCCTCAGTGTTCTTACAGGAGATTTGATTTGCTTCAAAGTTGCCTTCAGATTCCTTAGCTATTGAGCAATAACATAAATGCTACACTGAACATTTTTTTCTTATTTTTAAATGTCAGCAAATAATAAACTAAGCCTGTTTTTGCTTTTTAAATATAATGAAAGTAAAATTAGACCACCAGATCAATTTTGCAGATTATTTTTATATCTCTGGGATTTAAGCAAACTAACAAAAACTGTGGTCCCCAGAAAGCTTAAGAAGAGTTTGAAACCACAGACTTAATAAGTTTTTTTATATCTATTTAGCATCTCAATAAACCTTATCAACCCTCTTTCATTCCACTGGCAATTTTCTGACCTCCAAGTTGAAGACTTGAGCCCTGAATTCTGCTCATGGGTGAGTAATCACAGCAAGCCCATAGCAGAACCTATCCTCAAACCACAAATATATCATCTTCAGCATTGTAAATCAAAGCCTCAAAGAGCATCATTTAGCCTGCAGCTAAAATTGCTTGTTTATCAGATGGTGCCTGGTTTAGCGTGGAGCAGTCCCTTGTAAATCTCTGGGACCTTTTACAGCATATACTTAAGCAAGCACATCGCCTCCTGGGAGGCTTTCTAAGAGTTTTAATGACTGTGGGCTGCTAAAAGATCCAGGCCTTGGTTTAGCTAAAGTGGCTAGGGGTACAGTTTGGCTCCATTTTGTAAACTCACAAAGATAAGGCGTCTGCCTGCTCCAAAGTGAGAGTGAGCATTTGTTTTTCAGGAAATCTTTATATCCAAAGTGTTAATGTTCTTGTGGCTTTGGCTATTTTGACCTTTTGCCTGCTAACTTTTGATTTACTGAGGGAGAGAGTTCTTTTTCTAGGCTTTATTGCCACTCTGGAAAGACAATGAAATGCATGTGATTCTGCCAAATTACATGAAAAAAACTGATTTTGGATTAACACTGTACACATCACACACAATGGTAATGGATTGCCACTCCCTGCCCCCACAGCCTCTCTTTAGTTACATTTAAAAGTAAATATGTTCCCATGCTTCTGCCACAGAGCAATTAATGTGTCCACCGCATACCCTGCTGGTGACTTGCTCACCTCAGCATTTTCTTTCTAAGAAAGAGAACAGTTTATAGATTCTGGCCATGTAGCTAAAGGTAGCAAAGGGAAATTGTCCACCAAATTCCCATTGGTTTAAAAACCTAGCTACTTGCTAAAGTCATGAATAGCTTATTGACTGAATGTACCACCAAGGACCCCGGCAGCCCACCAACTACTTTACTGATAGACAGTGGAAGAGCCCTGATGAAATTCACTAATTAAAGAAATCTTTACATGGTTCTTTCTTATATACCCCATCTCTTTGATACAAGTTAATTAAAGTACTCTTCAAAACCTTCACCTGACATGGAAAAAGTTCCCTAGAGAGTTGGAGGAAAAGCAAAGCACATTTCAGGGGCTCTTCACTTGTTTTCAGGCAATGATAAATTGTTTCCATGTTAATTTTATAGCTACCATGGTCTAGGTTTTGAAAATTAGACCTATTTTTCCTAATACCGTGCTCCCTTTTCACAAGCCAAAGATTAATGTTTTTGCCTTTGCCCCATTAAGGGTAAAGAGCTTTATGTTTTGTGTTTTATTTTTTAATTTTGGAGGGTTTTGCTAGTAGTTTTACTGTTTTCCAAACAAGCACACTACTACAGATAAGCTGTTCCCCACCAGGCATCATTCTGATGAAGGGCATTCAAGCTGGGGACTCCTGAGGATAAGTATACAATACTTGTCATAAAAGCTGAAAATATGTGCACCTGTTGTGTCCTGCTAAGATCACGACAAGCTGGCATAGCACTTGGGAAATAAAAGCTTAACTGACTCATATGCTTCCTGAAAATTTACTTTATATATTTATTCCTCCAAAACCAGGTCTGAGAGACAGTTTGTAATATTCAGACAAATTAGAAGACAGATGATGCTAGTGAGTTTTTGAATTTTTTTTTTCATAAAAGGTGGTATAGTACCATTCCTCTTTCCTGGTGACCACATTTTTAGCCCCTACTATAACCCCTACATGGCAAGGTATATGATAGGAGAGGCTTCTTGGAGTATAACATTACACGATACTTATTTCATTCATTAATTTTATGCAAAATGACATTTATTGAGCATCTATTATGCATGATGCTAGGCCCTGGGACAAAATTTTCCTATTCTCATTAAAGCATCTAGTCTAGTAAAAGAGTGCATCCATTAATAAAATAATAACAAAAAATGTGAAATCACAACTTGGGTAAGAGCTATGAAGAAGAGATACAGAATACTGCAAAAGAAGACTCCACCTAGTTTAAAAAGTCAAAAAAAAAGCTCACCTGAGAAAATAATACTGGAATCAGAAACATAAATAAGAGTTATCTAGGCAAAGAAGGGAGGAAAGAACATTTCTAACAGGGAGAATAACATGTGCAAAGGCCCTGTGGAAGGAGGGAACTTAGAGGAGGCCAGTCTGACTGAAGAGGAAACCTCAAAAAGGAGTATGGTGAGTTTGAGATTGGACCTTACTTCTTAGTCCATATTAAGGGTTTTGCATTTATCTTATGTGCAATAGGAATCACTGAAGCATTCTAAGCAGAATGTGATTCTAAGCAGAGCAACATACCCAAGGCTGCATTTGGAAATGATCACAATAGCTACATTTAGAAAATATTGCAATAGCTACAGGGTAGAAAAGAGATTTGGGGCAGCCAGGACTCATTCTGGAGAGATGAGTTAAGAGGCAATTGCAAGGACAAAGGTGGTGATGTCGGAAATTAAGGGAGAAGTAGACAGATTTGAGAAATATTTAGAGATAAAATCAATAGGACTTAGTGAGTGGACATCCAAGGTGATAGGAAAGAGAGGTGTCAGGAATGACTCCTATGCTTCTGTTGTGCATAACTGAATGGCTGGTGGTGTTATTTAGTATCCTTGAGGAGACTGGAAAAGGACCAGGTTTGGGGATGGTAAAGAGTTTGAGACATGGTAGATTTGAAGTGGCTCCAGAATATCTAGAAATATTAGGTAGGCATTGGATAAACTGGCGTGGAGCTCTCAGGGCTCTCTGAGCTAGAAATATAAATCATGAGACGTCCATGTGGGGATGGCCACTGAGGCTAAATGCATTAGTTTCTTAGGGCTGACATAACAAATTACCACAAATATGGTGACTTAAAACAACAGAAATTTATAGTCTAATCATTTTTGAGGCTAAAAGGCTTCAGGAACACTATTGCTTCTTCCAGCTTGTGGTGGCTGCCAGCAATCCTTGGCCTTCCTTGGCCTGTAGCTGCATCACTCCAATCTCTGCCTCTGTCATCTCATCACCTTCCCCTCTTTTGTGTGCCTTCTCTTCTGTCTGTGTTTCTCTGTTTGTCTCTTACAAGACACTCTTCGTTGTGTTTAGGGCCCATCTGTATAATCCAGAATGGTCTCACCTTGAGATCCTTAACATTAAATTACATCTGCAAAGAACTTTTTCCCAAATAAGGTCTCATTTATAGGTTCTAGGGGTTAGGATGTAAACGTATGTTTCAGCCCACTACAGCATGCACATGTTATATAAATGAGATCACTCAAGGAGACAACAGAGTGGAAAAAGAAAAGGGCCTAAGACTGTGCCTGGAGGAATTCTAATGTTTATTCAGTGTGCCATGTAGAATTCCACTGCGCAGCAACAAAGGCCATTGACTAAAAAGTTTCTTTAGAACCATGCATGGTGGCTCATGCTTGTAATCCCAGCAACCTGGAGGGCCGAGGCCAGAGGATTGTGTGAGGCCAGGAGTTTAAGACCAACCTGAGCAACATAGCAACATCACTAAAATAATAAAAGATAAAAATAAATAAGTTAAAAGTTCCTTGGAAGTCTGAGATCATTATCAATTCAAAACTCCTGAAGTTTTCCATCTATTCATCATTCTCACCCGTTACCCACTTGTTCAAATACAGCCCCCTACAATCTCTTTTCTCATATTCTTCTGCCCAGTATACTTAGCACTCAATTAGCACTCTCACTGATTGCTTTCTAAATGTTCAGCATGCATTAATCTTAGTATGCTCCCTGAGGGCAGGTTCTGCATATTCTATTCCCTGGTATTTCCCCACAGCATTCAGTATAGGACTGGTCACATGACAAATATCCACTAGATATGTGTTGATTAGTAAGGGCTGTATTAGTTTTGCTATTATTATAATTAGTTTTCTGTTATTAATTTTCCAGTATTGCTATTAAATCACAATTTAGTGGATTAAAACAACACGAACTTATTACCTTATAGTTAATAAATCGGAAGCCCAGCATAGGTCTCACTGCACTGGAAATCAGTGTGTGGACTGGACCAGGTGTGTTCCTTTCTGGAGATTGTAAGGGATAATCTGTTTCTTTACATTTTCCAGCCTTTGGAGTCCTGCAACTTGCATTCCTCTACTTGTGGTCCTTTTCTCTTTCTTCAAAACCAGCAAAAGCAGGTCAGGCTCTTATATCTCAGCACCCAGATATCCTCTTCTAATTATTTGGAAACTTGTGATTTCATTCGACCTACCCTGATAAGCCAACATACCTTCTCTATTTTAAAGTCAGAGAATTAGCAATCTTAATGCCATCTGAAACCTAAATTTCTTTTGCCATGTAGGTAACAGTTCCACGGATTAAGATATGCACATCTTGGAGGAGGGGAGTCATTATGCTGCCTTCCTCAAGTTCGTTCAAACTTACTAATTAAATTACACGGCCAACATGTTGGCCTTTGAACATAGGCTCTCAGGAAACAGATTTTCCTTCCCACTTCCATGAGCAGGAAGACTTCTAAACAAAAGAATGAAGAATGATTGCTTGACGATGACTAGTTATCAGACACCAGAGAAAGAACAAGTGCTAACAGGGGGCTCCTGGCCCAGATTGTAGCTGTCTACTGAGCCTCAGAGTCTTGAAAACCCTGTGCCATTCAAGTTTCCTCAGCATTTACCACAAAGCTGTGTGGTCAGGTACCGAGCAAATACAGTGACCATAAGATTTATCATCCTAATCAGGACACCATTAACAGTGAAAGGGGTATAACAGGTGTAAGCTGGGTGTGTGGTCACCCTAAAAGAGGTAGAGAGTGCAGTCAGAATGAAGAAAGTCCTTTTTACCTGGTAGTTAGGGCCAGGAAGGGTGAAGACTGTCTCATTTCTGCATGAGACACTTCTTTTTGTCCCTGGTCATTAGTTTGGGATCAATTCAGACACATGTGGAGTGCTGGGGTCTGGGACAGCTCTGCTCTGAGAACTGTCACCTTGGATTCTCCTTGCCTCACCTGTCAAAAGTTCAACACATTCCAAAATGCTTCTTTGCATTTAGATAGTGTCTTGTCTTGTCAAAGCCCTTTGACACATTCCTTTGAAACTTCACAATAGTTACATGAGGCAGGACAGGAAGATGCACATTGACCTTTCCATTTTGCAGAAGAAGAAGATGAAGCTGGATGCAGAGGAGTTGAGTGGCTTTCCCAAGGCCACAGAAATGTTTAAACCTGGAATCCAAACTACCTCAATCCTGGTCACAGTCCAAAGTTCTTTTTCCCACACTGCCATACTCTGGATGATTGATATCACCCCGTATTTGTAATCATATTAGTCAGAAGTCTGGAAGAACAAGCTAGCTTGCCATCACCTTCTCAAGGGCCTACTTGAGACTTCTGAGTCTTAAAGGAAAATGATATAAACACTGAGATGTCCTCTCTCTAGTTTGACTTTCAAATGGGCTAAAGAAACATTCAAAGCATGTGTTCTTTGCCCTCTAGCTACTCTGGAGACAACTGTTCCCAACTCCATTCTCTAGCTGGTGGCTGCAGCAGCATCTTTGAATAAGGACAATGACACTTTTGATATATAAAATGTAATTTGCCTTCCTTTCATTAACAAACACTTTTCCAGAGAGCAAATCTCATAGTTCAGACAAATGTGAAAGTATTGCCTATCTGCCTGTGGATTATATAAATCTACACTGTCTCCTCCAGCAGGAGGTGATAAGAATTGATGGTTGTAAAGTGATACAAGATTAGTAGCACATTATAAATAAAGCTAACACTTTTTCATCATATAGGTTTACATCAGGAGAGAAGACATAGGAAAAAATTTTATTCTGCCCTTAAAGCAACCAAATTTGTAGGTTTGAAAAGCAAGGAGCATTTCCTTCCACTGATTGTTTCCAAAATGCAAAAAGGAGGGGTGGTCATGGAGGGTACCAGGGACTAACATTTAGGCTACGTTAGCAGAATCAATAACTAAATTTGTGAGGATTGCTTTGCCAACATTGAAAGTTCAAACAGGGAGGAACGGCTTGTAGGAAGCAGAGGTGATATTGCATAAGAAGGCAAAATCAGACCAAATCTCTTAGTATTCACTGTTCACTGCCAATGTTTCCATTCATTCATTCAAGACATATCCAGTGAATGCACACTGTGTTCCAGGCACCATTCTACATCCTAGTCAAAAAAAAAAAAAAAAAAAAAAAAAAAAGAAAAAGAAAACACCACTTAGAGTTTTTGAAATAGAGGGAGTTTAGAAAATGTGTCCAGTTGTGAAGAACATGAAAGCTTAATCCAAAATAATCAGGTCAAAAAATTCCAGATTCTGGGCAATTGTATAACGCCATTTGTTGGAGAAAATGTACCTGCAGGAGAGACTGGAAGAAGAATGGCCAGAGCTCTGGGTTCAAAGACAGCTCTGTCACCAGTCTCTGTGGTCTTATCTCTAAGAGGGGCGCGTACCTTCACAGTTTCACAATGACCCTCCCAGGCTGGTGTTTAAAGATTACAAGTTGCGGCCAGGCGCGGTGGCTCATGCCTGTAATCCCAGCACTTTGGGAGGCTGAGGCGGGCGGATCACCTGAGGTCCGGAGTTCGAGACCAGCCTGACCAACATGGAGAAACCCCGTCTTCACTAAAAATACAAAATTAGCCCAGCGTGGTCGCACATGCATGTAATCCCAGCTACTCCGGAGGCTGAGGCAGGAGAATGGCTTGAACCTGGGAGGTGGAGGTTGCTGTGAGCCGAGATCGTGCCATTGCACTCCAGCCTGGGAAACAAGAGCAAAACTTCCTCTCAAAAAAAAAAAAAAAAAAAAGATTACAAGTTGCTATGGCTGGTTCTGCTCATGGAAAATAGTGTTAGGAGAAATGGAGACCTACGTGATATAGAGAAAAGGGGACTATACTTAAAGATTTCAAGCAAAATGGTAAGTTTACTGGCTAACGTGAAAAAGAACCAAATCATGTCCTTTGCAGCAACACGAGGCAGCTGGAGGCCATCATCCTAAGCAAATTAATGCATAAAATAGAAACAAAATATTCCATGTTCTCACTTATAAGTGAGAGCTAAACCCTAGGCACACCCAAACATAAAGATGGGAACAACAGACACTGGGGACTCCAAAAGGAGGGAGGGAGGGAGGGGTAAGGCATACAAAACTTCCTATGGGGTACCATGTTCACTCTCTGGGGACAGGATCAGTGGAAACCCAAACCTCAGCATCACACAATATACAATTGTAACAAACCCCCACATGTACCCTCTGAATCTAAAATTTAAATTTAAAATTTTTAAAAAAGAATACAGGGAATGAAATAATTAGAATTCCCCATAATTAGTCATTTGTTTTATCTTATAGTACACACACAACAGACTCAGAATAAAAATACTAATCTACTATCAATAAGATTATTTAAGACATTAAAATAAATCTTTCTGCATATGTCAAAAAATAAGTTTGTTGGGTAAGATGTTTGAGTATTAGGATATTTAGATCTGGTGTATTTAAGCATCAGGAGGCTTATTATCTTAAACTGGTTCATACACAGTTCCAGCCCTAAATATACCCATAGCTCTTCCTCTTTCAAAGCCTGAGTTAACATCCTGCACCACAATTGTTCCATCCATGCCTCAACCTCTCTGGTTTTGCCTCTGTTCCTCCATGCCAGAGAACAGCTCATGAGTTGTCTGACAAGCACCTTTGAGTCTGGTCCTGCGGATTGTCTTCCCATTCCTGGCATGCCCCACATGACTACAGGATTCTGGTACTTTCTCTGTGCTGTTGCCTTTGCTCCCTCACCTCCCCACAATTCTGTCAGAGCCCTCCCCCTAATTCCCACTCATTCTTCAAGTCCTCCCTGCCCCTCCCAATCAGGACAAATCCCTTTGCCCTGTGGTCTCTCCCTTCTCTGACAGCCTCCACTTGCTCGCTTGTTTTCATTGGCTTTATGTCCATCTTCCCACTATACTAGAAGTTCTGTCAAGGCAAATGGCTCCAACCAGCTCTGCGTGTAGTCCATAGCAGCTGCACACTAGTCATGGGATGGAGTTAAGTCTGTGATAGGTGCCGCTCCTTTGTATTCTCAGGAAACCTGTGCTTAGCCCTGTTACAGCACATGCACACACACAACAATGTAGTCACCTTACTAGTCATTTTCCTCCTCTGAGGAGAGAGTGTATCTTTCATCTTTGTGTCCTTACTGCCTGCCCAGGCAACAGATATGAAGTGAATTCTTTAAGCCCAACATTAGTTCTTAAAAACTATGATTCATTCTGTGCTCATCTTAAGCAATAACAGTTGGCTTAACTATCAGATGAAGTAGGCCAAATATAAGCCATCTCTAAACTTAAGCCTTTCCATTCCAAAAGCTGGCACTATTATTCTTAATAGGACTGGACTCAAAGTGTGGTGAATGGTGCCCCCAAGACTGGGTGGCTCAGAATTGGTGTCAGGCCAAATTCTGCCATGGTGGCTGAATTTGATTCCTTATTCATCTGGGACTCATATGAAAAGTGCCCATGCAAGCAGAAGAACTTTTTGGACACCTGCTCTGTGCTAGCATCATCTGTATCCAGAAGAATAAACAGTTGGTCTTTCCCACGCAAGTATTAAGCTTGGAAGACAGGACTAATCTACAGTGAAGGCCTGAAGCACAGGAAACATCTGAATACCATGTAACGTGCTGGAAATGAGGGAACGGCCATCATTTAAGTCATTACTGTGACTCTATAATGCCTCTGGGGAGACTGAAGAAATCACCTCTCCACTCCCAGGAGTCTTCTGACATGGTTTCAGCCAGGGGACTCCAGCTAATGCAGCTAATTCAGTTCCAGAGAAGCAGATGCAAGGCATTTTCCTCTCCTCCACTAGCATGAATTTGTTAGCCTTCTGATGTGGCCAATACTTGCCTTTAAAGTTAGCTTTCTAAAGAGACTTTATTTTACCAACTTTGAAGATTTTAAAACATATATTTTCAAAATACAGTGATTTTGACAATGTCAAGTGTTGGCATGGATATGGAGCACCTGGAACTCACATTTCTCATGAGAATACACAATGGTGTAACCACTTAGGAAAACGATTGGGCAATTTTTAAGAAAGTTAAACATAAACAATCCAGCAATCTCACTCCTAAGAATTTAACTAAGGAAAAAGAAAACA
The DNA here is from genome assembly GCF_029281585.2 of Gorilla gorilla gorilla. Classification (NCBI taxonomy): domain Eukaryota; kingdom Metazoa; phylum Chordata; class Mammalia; order Primates; family Hominidae; genus Gorilla; species Gorilla gorilla. The sequence goes on from NC_073235.2 coordinate 78,270,544, forward strand.
TAAAGACTTGTACATGAATGTTCATACCAACACTACTCATAATAACGAATCTAGAAATAATCCAAATACTCATCTACAGGTGAATGGATTGTGGTATGAAAAATATAAAGGAACAAACCTCTGAAACACGCAATAGCACAGATGACTTTCAAAAACATCAAGCTGAGTGAAAGAAGTCAAACACAAATTAATACTGATTTTATGATCTATTTACATGAAATTCCAGAAAAGGTAAAATCAATCAATAGTGGCAGAAAGCAAATCACTGATTCCCTGGGTGGGGTCAGGGCTGGGTGTTTACTGGGAAGCAGATGATGGAAATGTTAATGTTTTAATTATCATGGTGGTTATGCAATTTTATAAAATTTTCAAGATTCATTTCACATTATATTGGTATTGGATGCATTTTATTGTATGTAAATTATGCCTCAACAAAGTTTTGGGGGGTTTTTTAAAGAGTGAATTTTGGCTACCTTTAAAAAAGGCCTTTTAGTTTATAATTACCTTAGGACCAGAGATAATTTTTTAAAACTGAATAATAAATAAAGTCTGGAAACCCCCATTTATTACAGAAAACTTGCCTTTTGTTGTTAATGATTCATTTCCCACTCATCAGCTTTAAAACACGGCTTCTTTGGCAATCTAATGTTGAATAATTATCAGGAATGTGACCCAAATGTTTCATAAAGACTTCTCTAAAGAGTTATTGTAAAAGGGAGCGTTCCATTTATGAGAATATGAGTGAAGTGGGGTCATGATTAAAGGAGTCACATTGCACTCCCACATGACTGACAAGTCGGTACATCTGCGTGATTGATTCCATTCAGGAATTCATTTCTCTAGGAAATCTTCAAGAGGAAGTCAATGAACTGCCTCATTAATATTTAATCAGGTGGGTTCTTTACCTAGTTGATTGATTGAGTTCCTTTCAGGGAAATTCTGTCTTTAAATCACAAAACACCGTGTTTTAAGAATGGTGGATGAAATTTTGCATGGTAGTTTTTCTTAAGAAAGGCAAAATGCAGAAGTTAACATCATGGGCTCTGAAAATATAGCTGCCTGGTCAACTCTGGGCTTCTCTTCTTATCAATGATGTGACATTAGGCTACATAGTTAAACCCTCTAAGCCTCTGCTTCCTCCTGTGTAAAATGAGAATATAATATAGATATGCCTATGGGATTACTAGGTGGTCTCAGCGAGATATTCCATTTAGCATGGTGCTAGGTACATGATTATATCCTTATTTTTTTATTATTCTATTTATTAATTATTATTGTTAAAGAACTCAGAGTACTTCACAGATCATCTAAGCTTTAGCAAAGAATAGGTGACATAATGACTATTCAGCTACAAGAGAAAATGAAGAGAAACATATTATTTGACTTATTATAGGTTACATTATTTAATGAACCTAAGTCTCTGGGCTTTTCCTTAAACAGTCTGCCATTCAAATATTCAAACTTTGTTTTAAACATATTGTTAAAATGAATATTAAATTAGCTTCATGACTGAGGGAGGAGAATCGCTTGAACCCAAGAGGTGGAAGTTGCAGTGAGCCAAGATCGTACCACTGAACTCCAGCCTGGGTGACAGAGTGAGACTCCGTCTCAAAAAAAAAAAAAAAAAAGCTTCATGATCCCACACACAAAGCAGGTGACAGGGAAAGAAAGGTGACTGGATGTTTCAGATGGAGGTAAAGGAAACAAACAATCCTGTTTGGTTCAAGGATTGAACCAAGTTTGAAAGAAAAAAACTGGGAGAATACCTGAATAGTAAATACCTGAAGAGTAAACCGTGAAATTAATTTGATTAGTGAACTACTGCTTGGCACCTCTATCTCTCCTCCTGAAACATTCCAACCTCTTCCTGTAGAGTGAAAATAGACCTTAAAGTTGTATCTAAATGTGTCCATTTCCAATCAAGATATAGCACTGACCTAGAAAAGTAAGCGATTAGTAATAATCTTCTGAAATGTTAACAGGAGTTGCATTTTTATTATTATTTAAATGTGAAGTTTGGCAAAGCTAACTTCCTACCTGTTATACTTATGAGCCAATTGTTCCCTAAAGGCTCAGTCCATTTCTGAGTCTGATACCCACTGGGATTCTAGTCTTTATGAATCATGCCAAAGCAGGTGTATGTTTCAGAGGAAGGTAAAGGAAATGGAAACAATCCTGTTTGGTTCAAGATTTCCCTAGAGAAAATGTTTGCCTGATCATTTAAGAGTGGAAAAAAAGCATACTATTCTGCTGCTTTTAAACAAAGAATAAGAAAGCATAAAAATACCCTCTTATGTGTCTCATAATTTTTTCCTCTGGTTTTAGGATTGCTTGCAAAATCCTTAGATAAAAAAGGGAATTCTGTTAGAACGCTTATCAAAGATTTAAAATTATACAATTTCAACAATGACAAAGAAAAATCCCTAAATTTAGTACAAGTTCCACAACAGGGAAAAATCCAATTGGTAGCAGAAAGTAAATAGGTTTCTTTTCATTAAACTAGTCTTAATAGTAGTTATGATACACTCTACACTCTCTTTTGGTTATGCAATTTCCATTCTTGCTGAAATTTAGTAAATTTTTCTACATGAAAGTTGTAAATTTTCGTTCATTTAAGAAAACTAAATTCCAGAAACTGCCAAATGCCAGATATTGATCTCTCTACATTTCTCTGCATTCTACACTCTCAGCAAAATGAAGTTCTTTCAGGTTCTCTCTCATAGCCATTTGACAGTCCTATTTCGTCTGCATGGACCTCTCTTCCACCCCTCTTCATCTAACTAATTCACATTCTTTCAGGATGTCTTCCCCACATACCCTGACCTTCTGCCTGTGTGTGGGATTGGCCCCTTCCACAGGGTTCTATAGTACCCTGTCTTCCTCCAACCAAGAATGTACCCACCTCTTGTGTTATATTCCCTCCAGAGAGCAAATTCTGTTCATCCTTAACTTCCTGCCACTTGCAAAGACTTTTCAACAGTTAGTACATTAGTTAACGAATGCCTGGCCCATTAACTTAAAATATATTGGTCCTTTTGACAGAACACACCCTGCCACCTCACCTGCGACAGTTTTGCCAACTCCTCCAATCAAGTTGTTTAGTGTCCCCATGCTTCTGGAACTGTTCTCTCCATCACCTTTAGCCCTATTCAATACTAAACCCATTAACTGGTTTATCTCACAGGTGTCCCCAAATTAGAATACTTTTCCTGGTCATGGATTTTTCTGGGGAGGGGTGCCAAAAATCAAGAGCAGATTTTGTAGCCTGGCTCAGAGATTACTTTGCTTGCTTTACTTTGCATTGACTTGCTCCCTGAGTTCCAGTCAACTACTTCATTAATGAGTTCATCCAAATGGCTGATTTATGAAGATGGCAGTATTGGGGATCTTGGGGGTGGAGAAGAAGAGGTAGCAGCAGAACTCTGAATAGGAAAAAGTCTTCTCTTATTCACCACTCTCTCTTCTAGCCACATACTGGTGGCCCTGCCCCACGGCCTGTACTAAAAGTCTAGGGGTTGAACCATGTTTTTATAACATTAATTCTGTGAGGGAAAAATGATCCAGGGTTTAAATAATTGACTTCTAAATTTACTTCTGGAACACAGTCTGCTGCCTGTATAGAAATGGAATAGAATGGAGTGTATGGAACGGAATGGAGAGGGATGGGCTAGGATTGGTGAGGCTAGGATAGGATAATATAGGATAGGAAATGACTCCAGTACTTGCATCAAAAGTGAACTGTTAGGGTTCCTCAAGGAGCAGCAGTACAAGAAATAGATTTTATAAACCACCACTTTTAGGTAGCACTAATATCTGAAGCATGTTGCTAAGTTCTTAGTGCCTTGAGCACAACAGGCCCTTAATGTAAAGTTGTTGTCATAGACAATCAATAGGCACTATAAAAGGCAGTGCAGAGTCCCCTGAGTACCAGCGTATATCCTATCTACAGTTCCTTTGCCTGGGAACACTAGTGGAAGTCAGAGAGTGAAGAAGCAATGTTCAAGCAAATGGAGCAGAGTTTTAAAGAAGGCAGCCCAGAAATGTCTGATCTAGAAGGGTCTCTGCCATTGCCCCTTTCCCTCTCCTCTGGATCGTGTCTGGGTGGTCTTTTCCAGTTGCCTCCTCTGTACCAACAATCTATAGCTTCATCCCAAACTTCCATCCTGCTCCCACATTTATGGTTATCAGCACCCTCCCTGGGCTCCCTTGTTAGGGCAGCAGCGTAACTGGCATTGCTTTGCCATCCTGATCCCTCCCTCCTCTGTTCATCCCATTTTCAATCTGACACCGTGTTCTGATGACTTCACCTCCTTCGAATCTCTTAAACCCCAAACGATTGCCTCCTGAGGTACTTAGCCATGTAACAGCAGGTCCTGGCTTCTATCCTTCAGAAGTCGCTTTCCTTTGGTATATTTAAGGGAAGGTGGTTCTTTTCATACCACTTTGGAGTCAGTCAACCTTGCTGCCTGTTTCTCAGCTATTGCCTGGCTCCTGACTTGCTCCTGTCCCTGCCTGGGGCCTCTGCTCACATTCTGCTGGTCACTCCTGAATTTCCAGAACCTGTGCATTTCCTAAACATGCTGGCCCAGAGGAGGAGTGATGCCTAAAGCCTGAATACCCCCCCTCATCTTCTCATCCCAAGCCTACACATTGCCCATAATTTCGTTCCCTAAAGCACCACTCACACCAGCCAATGTATATAACAGATTGTTATATACATTATTCCAAAGTATAATGAAATACTTTGGAGTAATGAAAGGATGGATGACACATTCAGCACAGGTCAGCAAACAACTCAAAATTATACAAGTCACCATTTGTCTGGGAGCTTACCCCTGCTCCAGGGAATTTCTGACTCCATCACAGCCAACACACAGCATTCTTAGGGCCCCGTCCCCTTCTTTATACTGACCACAGCCCAGTCTCCCACTGCTCCCCTATGTTTCAGGGTCCTCACAAAACTCATCTTTCAGTGCCAGAAGAAAAGAAATAGTTCTTGTGATTTTATTGTGTGAACAATTTAATTAGACCGTTTCCTGAAGGGGCCTACCCTTTCTAGCTGATGAAGTGCCCCAGAACCCTAGAAAGAGACGCTGCTGCAGTCATTTCTTCTTTAAAGTAATCTCTTTGTTTTCTTTTTCTGCATGTCTTTCTTCTCAATTCTGCCAGACCCTGCGTCAGTCCAGGCTTTCATTACTGTCACCACTTGGCTGGCTTGCCTGTCTCCCATTTCATTTCACTGAGCCCCCCTCGCAGTCCCATCTCCCACTCTGACACAAGATTCATCTTTCAAAATCCAACATGTCATTTCCTTGTTCTAAATCTTCGACAGTTCCAGCTCCATTGCAGAAACATCTTAGACTGCATGGCTCCTGAGGCTGTGACTTGGTTCTGGAAGCCCTTGACTCCACTCTTATTAAGGTCCTGATCATTTCCCTAACAGGTCACAGGCACACCTTCTTGAATTTGCACGTACCCTCAAGAGCACCATCTCCTCCTTCAAAATTCAGCTCAAACCTCACTTTCTTTGTCAAATGCTCCCAGGGCCTCATCAGGATTAGCAGCTCTGCTTTGCTGCAGGACCATTGCTTACCTCTATTAGTTTCTAGTAAATGGCTTAGACCGATTTGTTTATGTTCCTGCCTTATTTACAACACACTTTACTCACAAAAGGAAGACTGCCTTTTTCCCCTTGGATACCCTGTGTCCTGCACTGCACTTACCATAAAATTAACAAATGTTTGCTGGGTTAAATAATTGATTTATTTATGAATAAATAATATGGAAGAGTCTGGAAACATGAAGGAGAGTTATAATTGACCAATTTGATTCCGTTTGTCAAACTCCACACAGCTAGAGGATGGGAATAAGAAGGACCTGTCATTTGGTCCTTCTAGAGAAGCTGGAAGAAAGAAAAAAAGTAGACAAGAAGGATTTGTCCTGATATATCTCTATGCTCATTCCCCAATAGAAGGAATCTGAGACAAGCTGGACTCAGAATTCTTTGTCTAAAGAAGAGGTCTGCTTGGAATACTTTGAACAGGCTAAATAAAATTTGCAGAATATGGGTGAGTAGTTCCTTACAGCCCGTGGGTGAAGCAGCTTCGTGATTCTTAAAACCAGTCAGTGAACATGTTTGATTAGCATAAAAAAAGAGCAGGAACTGCAGTATCTTTTTTTTTTTTTTTAAGACATTCCCAGAGAGTAGCTGTAGATGCTACCAAGCCCCTCATGCTGCGATCATGAAGAGCAGCCTTGGTGCTTTCAGGTGTGTGGCATCAACACACACACACAGGCACACAGAGGGGTGGGAGGAAAGAGAAAGAGAGATTAAAAACAAGTAAATGGAAACAGGGAATTTAAAAAAACAAAAACAAAAACAAAAAAAACTCTGATTCAAAAAGCACATTCTGGACATTTTACTTCATCTGCTACACAAGGTGACTGATAGAGGGATGGGTGGTGTGGACACTGGGGCGTCAGTTCCTAGGGGCTATTTGGAAGCTAGTCCCAGGGAAGAAGAAAGAAAGTTGGAGTCGGGGGACAGGAAGGGGGTGACGACGGCAAAGGGTGATGAGCACTACCTGAATGGCTTGAAGCTTTCCTGAATCACCAAATTTTCCTTTTTCTAGCATGTTCTGGCTTTGTAAAATCCCCAACGGCGAGAATACCACATTGCAAAGCGTAACAGATCGATCAAGCACCCAGCACGAGGACCGCTCCATGAGTTTACGGCCCTAATGGCTGCCTCACAACAAAACACACATTTAAACAGAGCACATGAGTCATAGCCGACTAACAAAAGAACCACCCATCTGTGCACATTCAGGAGAAAGAAGCTCGCTGGAGAGCGCTGATGTGGACTGAAGCCTTGTCATGGGGCTTTCACTGCAAGTGGAGCTGAAGCCCGGTGTCATCAACTCTAACTCAAATTTCCAGAGCTGAGATTATTCCACAATGTTCTAAAGCCAGGCAGAGGCAGGTGGTGGTGCCAAGCTTTAAATTCAGTCTAAAGGCCGTCCAGCCAGGGCTTGCGTGCCAATGGCACCACACTGAATGATAATCCTGTTGGCCAGGACTCTCAACCCACTTCCAAATCATGTATTAAAACATTCTGATGACTACCACATAATTCATCTAGATTCATTACAAGAATTATAACAATGTCTGTTACTCATGTGTAAAATGTTGTGATGCTGACTCAGCAATAATAATATCCAACATTTATTAAACACTTGCTTTAGACGAGAAGTTGAGCTAAGTGCTTTTACATGTTTGACCTCTATTAATTCTCAGAACACTAGGAAGTGGTTTCTATTTTATTATTATCCCACTTTACAGAATGAAAAACTAAGGGTTGAGAGGCCCACTCATCATCTCTTATTCAAGTTCATCACTCTTACCCAAGGTCACATAGTCAGTGAAGAAGGAGGGATTTGAACTTCAGAGATCACACACATAACCTCCATAGCACCGGTTAAAGGAGATGGAAGCTGGGCTTTGAGTATCCTAGAATTTTATTCCCCAACCAGTGTGGTGAGTTCTTGTATACACAGGGTAAGGTCAGCAGTACACAGCTCCTGCCTACATGAATCTTGCATTCTGGGTTCACTCTGGTACTCCATTCTAGAAAGCAAAGGGGCAGTAAGAAGTTGAGCCTGAAGTTCAGCAATGGAGCCATGTGAGCTTAAACAAAATGAAATGATCTCTGGCTTACTACATTCTGGTCCCACATTAAAAGCACTGTTGCTCACTGATGGAAACATTATCCACGTGTTTCTGATTCATTTACACTTAAGTCATCCCAGTCTTGGTCTGAATGCACATGGCTTCTAAAAGGCTTTTTAACTTTCCAAGAGCCTTTTAACTTGTCTTTCTTCAAGTTATGCCAAGAGTAAATGGGACTAGATTGTCTTAAAATTTTTAACTTAGAAATCAAAATGTCTGAAGAGGCCAAAAAGGGCATTCTCAGCTCTAGAAGGGACACTTCCCAGGCTGTAAGTGTAAAAGCTTGAAGAATTTAAGTAATGAATCAGCCCTTATTAGAGTTCAAACTCAGAGAGGACTTGTCTGAAAACCTTCATGTATAGATTATGTTTGATCTCTTTTTCCCCTCTAAGTAGCTGTCACAAATTCTTCACAGCATATAGGAGTAATGATCAACTGAGGTTTCGGTCAGGCTTTTCATCATCCAACCTGAAGTATATTGAATGCATGCCTCACGTATTGAGAGAGACAAAGGAGGCGGGTGTGACTACTGTAGGAGCACAGAACTAGAAGATAAAGAGCACGTGAAGAAAAATCCACCAAACTCTGTTGTGACAGTCGGCCTCCAACACCCCATTCACCTCAGGAACACAGCGCAGCACTAGTTGCTTTATGTGTCATATTCGTGGGCATCCAGGTTGGCCTGAGGCTTTCCACTCAGGACATCAGGCACTTTCAGTCTAACATAAGCAACTGAGTAGCCTGAAAAAGCCATTGCAATCCCAGAAGTCTAAAGCAATGTAAAATCTGTGGGCTTCGTGATTGCAGAAGTTCTGGTGAAGTGCTCTCTGTGGATGGCCGAAGTTAAAACATCTTTGGCCAGGTGTGGTGGCTCATGCCTGTAATCCCAGCACTTTGGGAGACTGCGGTAGGTGGATGGCTTGAGCCCAGGAGTTGGAGACCAGCCTGGGCAACATGGCAAAACCCCATCTCTACAAAAAAATAATTACAAAAATTAGCCAGGCATAGTGGCGTGCACCTGTAGTCTGGGAGGTCGAGGCAGCAGTGAGCTGAGATTGCGCCACTGCACTCCAGCCTGGGAGACAGAGTGAGATCCCATCTCAAAACAAACAAACAAACAAACAAAACAATGTATTTAACATGTCCTTTGTGTGAAAGAATAACTCTAAATGTTTTTATTACTATAACAAGGGGGTCTCCATAGACGAAGGCCTCCTGAGTGGGTTGGATTTGGGTTAGACCTTTTTAATGAGAAGGCATATGGTTGGATGTACGTTTTGTAAACAATTAACAACTTGGGTGGTGATTACAGCAGGGAGCAAGCAGCTCTCAAGGGTCCTGACAGTCTTCTAAGCACATAAGGCACCATTACAATACTAGCTCTGGAGAGGGAAAGAGCATAGGTGTCACATGGGATGCTAAGGCATTGCTGCTTTTCATGTTAATTTGATTTTTTTTCTGGAAATATAAAAATACATGAAATCTTAAAATTCTTTTCCAAAGTAAATTCTTTTTAAAAAACATATTTTTCTACTAGAATGAAATTCAAACCACTTTTTATTACAGGCACCTCTGGAAAAAAAAAAACTCATTCACCACATTCATCTTTCTTTTAAACTGGCAGGTATTTGAATGGTAAAAATGGTCCCCAGCTGGAGCTTCTAGAATTAACTCCTTTTTGTCCAGCCTTACTTCCCTTTAGAATCAATATGGAGTGAAAACAGACTGATGCTAAACCCAAAGAACCATTGGCCCCTGAACAATAAAATAAAAACAGTAGGGAAAAGTGAAGATTGATAGCTTACTGCATACTCCAAACAAGATTTCCTAGGTTCTTTTCCCTTCAGATTCCTGAGGCTTAAAAAATACAATTTCTCTTTCAAAGAACTGTTTAAGAAATGTTAACCAACCCTTCTAGTGTTCTAAATGGGAAATCCAATACCATGTGGCAAACTTTTTGGAGATATTTCTACATGAGATGATCGCTAGAAGGGAATCCATAGCTTATAGCCAGACTAACATGTGACTGGGAAAATTACTTTATGTCTTTTGTATTAGTTATCTATTGTTGTAAAACAAATTATCACAAACTTGGAAGCTTAAAATTATTATTCTAATAATAATAATAGCACTTATTTATTCAGTTTCTGTGGGTGAGGAATCCAGTCCAGCTTAGCTGGGTCTTCTATTTCAGGGTGTCTCTCAAGGCTGCAATCAAAGCATCAGCCAGAGCTAGGGTCTCATCTGAAGGCTCAACTGGGGAAGCATCCACTTCCAAGATCACTTTTGTAGTTGTTGGCAGAATTTCACTTCTTTAAGGGCTGCTGGATTGAACGTCTCAGTTTCTAACTACATGTTCACAGCTTAAAACCTATAGGCTTGTTGTTGCAGGAATCCTGTTGAGACTGTCTTTGTGAATGGCAGTGGTTAGAAAGTCTCTAAAATGTTCTTCTGCATGAAAAAAAATAATTGTATTCCTTGACACATGAACATCCCCAACATGGCAATTTGCTTCATCAGTGCTGGCAAGGGGAGAGAATCAGCTAGCAAGGTAGAAGTCACAATCCTTTGTTGCCTAACCACAGAAGTGATATTCTATCACCTTTGCCATATTCTGTTGATTTTGAGCATGTCACTAGGCCAGCCCACATTCTAGGGGAGGGATTACACAGGACATAAATACCAGGAGATGGGGATAACTGGGGGTTATCTTAGAATCTGTTTACCACATCTCTGTAATATAATTAATCTCATCTGTAAAATGGGAATAATGATCCCTACTTTATCAAATTATTGATAAAATGTGTAAAATTATGTGTTTATTCATATAAAGAGATTAGAAGAGTGCCTGACACATAGCAAATGCTCAGTAAATGTAAGCTCCTGCTATTATTTGTTTGATATTTATTTTTCCCACTATTTGATTGTTATGTTCAAGAAGTCATGCTCTTCTAGCTTCCTACTGGCTTTCTCCATACACTAAAATAAACAGTGTGTGGAAGGCACCAAAGCATGGCAGCCCAAGCTCACTGGCATAAATACCACCCAAACTGGAATCCAGCTTCCTCCACCTTATCCCATTACCAATCTAACCACTCTGGAGTGTCAGGTAAAATGAAAGGAGGTAGGGAAGAGGAAAGAGGCTTTCTGGTTCAGACAGAAGAGATAATTAATGCCTCATGACCTGAATGTAGATCTCCTACAGCTACTCCCTCAAAAGCCAACTTTATGTATTGACTCTAACCTTCAAAGAACATCATCAACTTTCTAGTTCTCAATATTATTCTGATCATAAGTTTATCAAACATAACCAGAATTACATGACCTATGGGCCCCAGCACTGTCTTTGTCTACAGTGCATTTAGGAGACGTGTCTTGCTGCTTTATTTAGCCTCTGCATGGGAAAAGAGTGGTATATTTGGTGCTGATGTGCCTCTTTTATGAAAATCCACCACACAAAAGTCCACACTTTAAATCTGGGAAATTGAGAGTGTTTACACACAAAACGAACACATAGTTATTTCCCTTTGCAGAAGGATTCACCTTCAGCTTCCCTCACAGAGTGTACTCCTTTAAGCATTTATGTGTTTAAAGATTAGATCAGTGACTTAAGGAAAAGAAGCCAAAAATTAAAGAGTCGGGCACTCATACAAGTGCTGATCAGATATTAAATAATTTCTAAAAGTCATGACATAAAAGGAAATAGTCTTCTTTTGTACACAAATCCATATGGGAAGTTTATCCTACTGTATTTTCCTGCATACGCTGTAAAATCTTAAAGGAAAACAAACCATGTTCCAGGCACTTTTGAAACCCTGGCACCTTGCAAAATGCCAGACACAAGGCAGGCCCTCCAGATCTGCTTGTTGAGTAACTAAATAATGGAGTGCCTAACTGATTGGTTGTCAGACTGATTATTGACTAACTGATGTTGTCAGAAAGGTCAAAACTGCTGCTTTTAAATAATATCACTTTAAAAAATGTAAACATATTTATTAGCTGGCCAATAAAGACACGTTTCAACAAGTGGTGTTGGAACAATTGGTCATCCATCCATATGCCAACAAACAAACCTGAAGCTCAGCCTCACACCTTATACAAACAGTAACTCAAAATGTACCATAGAGCTGAAGGTGAAATATTAAACTATTAGGAGAAAATGAAGAAAACCTTTGTGGGTTGGGGTTAGTTGAAGAATTCTCAGAAATGTTAAGAAAAACATGAGTTATAAAGTAGATAAATTAGACTTCATTATGATTTAAAACTCTTGCTCACTGCAAGTCATTGTTAAAATGAAAAGACAAGTAATTAACTGGTAGAAAGTATTTGCAAATCACATATCTGACAAATAACTTGTATTCAGAATATGCAAAGGATTAAAAAATTCAACAATATGAAAACAAACCAATTAAAAATTGGGCAAAGGATTTGAGAATAGATTTCACCAAAGAAGATATAAGTACATGAAACAATGTTTCAACATCATCAGCCATTAGGAAATGCAAATTAAAGTCATGGCTAAAATAAAAAATGCTGACAATACCACCATCTATTAGAATGGTTAAAATTTAAAACACTGACAATACCAAGTGCTAGTGAGGATAGAGAATAACTGGAACACTCATACATTGCTGGTGGGAATCCAAAATGACAGTGCCAGTGTGGAAAACAGTTAGGTAGCTTCTCACAAAGTTAAATATATGCCCACCATAAAACCTAGCAGTACTACTCCTATTTACCTTAGAGAAATTAAAACTTATGTTGACACAAAAACCTATAAACAAATGTTTCTAGCAGCTGTATTTATAATTGCCAAAAATCAGAAACAACCCAAATGTCCCTTAACAGAGGAATGATTAAACAAACTGCAGTACATCCCAATGATAAATTACTCCTCAGAAATAAAATAAAATAAAACTATGGATACATGCAACAACTTGAATGAATCACAAAGGTATTATGCTATATGAAAAAGTACAGTTTCAAAAGGTTACTTACTGTACAGGTTTATTTACATGACATTCATTAAAGGACAATAGTGATTCTATAGTCTATAGAGTAGACTACAGTAATGGAGAAAAACTCAATGATTGCCAAGTGATGGGGTGAGGTGAGGGTGTGACCAGAGCCTGAGGAGAGATTTTGGTATGATGAACTGTTGTGTAATTCTGGGTAGTGGTAACACAAATCTATTTATGTGTTTAATTCATAGAACTATACACCAAAAAAAAAGTCAATTTTACTGTATGATAATTTTAAAATTAAAAACTTAATAATAAAGATGGGTATATCTGGCTTTACATAGACAAACTTCACAGCCTGATCTACCTCCTGACAACTTCTTGTATGAAATTAAAGAGTTCCAGTTTTATTTTTTATTTTTATTTTTTTTTTGAGACGGAGTCTTGCTTTGTCGCCCAGGCTGGAGTGCAGTGGCGCGATCTCGGCTCACTGCAAGCTCCACCTCCCGGGTTCACGCCATTCTCCTGCCTCAGCCTCCCGAGTAGCTGGGACTACAGGCGCCCACTACCACGCCCGGCTAATTTTTTTGTATTTTTAGTAGAGACGGGGTTTCACCGTGTTAGCCAGGATGGTCTCGATCTCCTGACCTCGTGATCCGCCCGCCTCGGCCTCCCAAAGTGCTGGGATTACAGGCGCGAGCCACCGCGCCCGGCCAAGAGTTCCAGTTTTAAAAAGCATGTGGCTAGCAGCCCCTGAAATAATCTGTCCCAGACCCGCTTTAAAATACATGAGAAAACAGAGAAAAATGGTAAGACTCACCACAACACTGAGAACAAGGACTACCAGCATCAGTGGCAGAATCTGAAAATATTTTCCCTATGACCAAGGGAAACGGGTTGAGCAATGAAATTTGGGGCCTTCTGTGTAAGCACATCTCAAAATAGGTGGGGAGATCTTTCATCCAGTTCTACTATCTCCTGGTCATGTCTACTCAAACAAGAAAACTGAGAAGCTATTTATTTGCTGCATTAGTGAACTACTTGACAGCCAGAGTGCTGTTCCAATCTCATCGTTGCCAGTCAGATACCACAACCTTCAAAAATTAACTACTTGGCAATGGGGTAGCCAGTAGGACTGGTATATGTCATTAGGACAGAGGCAGGTGTAGGAAGGACCTAGTAGACGTTCAACCTGGGGATTTTGATGTCCCTTGACACTGTTCACAGTGCCAGAGAATCAGACAAAGAGATGAGGAGAGAAGCCCATCTTATTTTAGGAGAACTGTACTAGATTAGCAGGTTGGTCTCTGGAAACTGTGCATGTCTTGGAGGTCAGATCCATGATAGGAGATGTGAGAGGTGCACATGACCAATACTCTCCAGATGCAATAGTGTGGCAATGGCTGAGGCTGCCTTACTTGTATCTTTGGCTCCATCATTTACTAGCTGTGTGACCTGGGAAAAAGTTATCTACCCTTTCTGTGCCTTCAATTTGTCATATATACAGGTTGGTGCAAACGTAATTACTTTTGCACCAACCTAATACAAAGTGATAAATAGTGTCTATCTCATGATAAGGAGTCAATATACTAAAGTTCATGGTGGTGAATATTCCTCCACTTTGTACTATTTTCTCCCACAGTATCAATTTTTTCCTCTTGCTCTTCTTTAAATGAGAGGAGATTGATTTAGGGAAGGTATGTAAAAATAATTCCAAACATCTATATGATACAGTGCTACACCAACCATCTCATAATCAAATTACTGAAAAAGAGTGATAAAAAGAAAATTTTAAAAGCAGCCAAAAAGACCAAAAAAAAAAGGACACAGTTCATACAAAGGAACAAATATAAGAATTATAGCATACTTCTTGTCAGAAACTATGTAGGCCAGAAGAGAATAAAACAATATTTTTTAAGGGATAGGGGAAAAGTATCAACTTTGAATTCTGTAACCAGCAAAGATATTGTTCAAAAATTAAGGTGAAATATAGACTTTTTCAGACAAACAAATCTGGGAGAATTTATTGACATCAGGTTTCTAAGGGTTAAAGAGCTTCCTTTAACAAGAAATGTTCATCAAGCAAAACAATAAAAAATAAATTTAAAAAAGGCAACAAATGGAAATTTGAATCTACAAAGTGTTGAAGAATGTTTGAGTAGGAAATATGTGGATAAATATAAGAGACTTTTTTTCTAATTTTTGATCTCTTCAACATGTAATTGACTTTCAAAACAAAAATAACAATGTATTGTGTGTTTTAAAATGTATATAGAATTAAAGTGGATGACAATAGAGCCAAAGGCAGGAAAAGAGAAATGGAAGTATATTGTTGTAGGAACCCTATACTACATGTGATGTGGTATTATTTGAAGATAGATTGTGATAAGTTAAAGATGTATAATGTAACCCTTAGAACAACCAATATAAAAATAAAATAAAAGCATATAGCTGATAAGACCATCATGAAGATAAAATGAATATAATAAAAGTAATCCAAAAGAAGGCAGAAAAAGGAAAAAAAAAGAAAAAACAAATAGTAAGGCAGTAGCTTTGAATCCAACATTTCGATAACTACATTAAATGTAAATGATCTGTAAACACTCCAATTAAAAACTAGAAATTGGATAAAAAGCAAGATCCAACTCTATGCTATCTAAAGAAAGCAATTTTAAATATAAACACGGATTAAACATATAAGAATGGAAAAGACATACCAAGCAAATACTAACCAAATAGAGAAGTGGCCACATTAATATCAGACAAAGTAGACTTCAGAACAAGGAATACTCATAGAGATAAAGAGGGGCATTTTATAATGATGAGAGGGTTAATACACCAAGTTCACATAACAAACCTAAATATATATTCATCTAATAACAGGGCTTCAAAATGCATGAAACAAAATGATTGAAATGGAAGAAGAAATAGACAAGTCTACAATTATAGCATACAGTCAGTATTCAGTACATGGTAGCTATTATAATTATTATTAACATTATCATCCATCTCTGACATTTCCAAAACAAGATTCAAGGCAGGAATGCCCCACAATTATTTGACAGTTTCCTGAAAAGTCTATCCAAAATATCATGAGAAAAACAAAAATAAGAGGCCTAAGCTATTGGAATAGAGGAGATAAAATTACCATTATTTCTAGTTGATGTGATTATATGTTTAGTAACTAACAACAAAACAAAACCAAGAAAAGCAAAATAACTAAGAGGTATTAGAATAATAGGGCCCAGTGAGGGAGACTATTTGAAACTAATTACATTTCAACAACTTCATGTATGCTATCAGCAACTAATTGTAAATTACAAATAAAAAGAAGATTCTACTCATAAAAACAATGAAAAATTTTAAATTCCCAGAAAAAAATCATAAGCCCTCTATGAAAAAAATTAAAATCTTTCTTGGGAACATTTTTTTAAGAGTAAACATTGATGGTGACTAGAGTGATGAATCTTCGTGTCTTCCTACAAACCTAGTCCGAGTCTGGACCTTGAATTCTTATAAAACCATATGGAGGCTCATAACTCCCTCATTACCTTGCAGGAAGTTTCTAGCATTTGAAGAGAGATGCAGAAGAACCCATTCATTATTGCATCCAGCACCCAGAAAAGTTCCTAACACATAGTAAGTATTCAAATAATATTGGATGGATGGGTGGGTGGTTGGATAAATGAAACAAATGAATGAATCTCTAAACAAGTTCCCAAACTATGCTCATCTCTCTTATATCTGGCCTGGGTTCAAAGCAAATGTAGAGTTCTGGATCCAGAGAAAGTTCATGATAATTGACTTAATCCATCCTGTACTTGATTCAAGAGCAATTCTAGGATCACTGAGTTCCCTCCAGACAAGAATAAATTGAAATAGATACAGATTTTTTTCCCTTATGATTGAAGGAGGGAGTTGCAACAACTTTCCACAGTTATTCAACACAGTATTTACTGAGGATTTATTTTGTTATTAGATACTGGAAACACAGCAAGAAATGCTTCTCCTCTCTTGGGGCTTCAAGTATGTGGAAATAGACATTCAACTAGCAAATAAATAAATGAACCAAATACTTACAGATAGTAAAACATACTGTGTAGACACTAATAAGGTAATGAAATCTAACTAGAGATTTAATTTAGCAACATGTTTTCTTCCCTGACTCATCCTCAAGCTCATGCCTGTAACCAGTGCTTTTTTTTTTCTTCTTATTGCCTTTTTCTAATTGCTGGGCAAGTTACTAATTTTTTTTGTGAAGGGACCCTGTATTCGGAGCCATCTCAGACTATCATTTTTTCTTCTTTATGGGTATCATTCAATGACTCCCAAAAATTCTGAAAGCATCCTAGAACAGCCTGACAGTTCTATTTCAACAAGAATATATAGGCAGTTTCTTCATATACACGGGTGTGTAGGTTTTATAATTAGGAAACCAAGGAAGAATGCCATCAGCTCACTTGGTGTGTTGCTGTCCATTCACTCACAGCACCGAGAGTGGTCAGCCAGATGGGCGGGAACCAGTATGCTGTTTCTGCTATCCAGTACACTTTACCAAGATTTCACAGAACCTCTGACTAATACAGCAATATTGATTTTATCTAAAGGGAATTACTTTTAAGAAAATTTTCTCCTAAATCGCCCTGGAAGATGCTCTCTTGTTTAACCAAATAGTGTTGATTAAAAGGTTGAAATGAATGCTAAGTGAGCTGTTTTGTTTACTAGTGGAAACAATTATTTCTTCAGCCCTCGCCTTTCATCTCCATAAATTAATGCTCTTTTCTCTGTGCTTCATTGACGGCTGGTGAATTATGCAAATATTTTTTCTGTAAGAGATAAAGTAGTCTCGAGACTTCTTATAACAAGTCATTATAAAGAATGGCAAGTTAACAATTTGATTTAAAATATTGTTCTCAATCTAGGTTGCCTAAGTTCAAATGTTTTAACCTTTAAATCAATTATCTGAAACCAAATTATATTTGTAAGTACATGGTTATTCTAAAGAAATTAAGTCATTTTAGCATTTCCTTTAATAAGAAAGTGATTTTAGGACATTATAGAAATACATCATTTCAATAGTTACCTTTCTACTACCAGTACTACTGCCTTCAAGATAGTGCCATTTCACCCTGACATCACAAATGAAAATAAACATATATTTGATTAATTCACATAGTGTGCCTTTTTCACAGTAGGGGTATATGTATATTAAGACGGTTTAAAAGTCAAACCTCAGCACTGCACAGTTATTTCAAAAAAAATCAATGAAAACCAAATGACTCACAGTAGCTCACAATTAAACCAAAAACTCACTTGTGCCCTTTTTCCCACAAAAGCAGCATTTTTAAATGCAAATTGTTCAATACTCTAATTGCTCCAAGAGCACTTCTGATTAGCAATCTTAATCATGTTCTAGCGCCTTTTCATCCCAATTCCCAGGATTTTGTTATTATGTGTCAGCATGACTCAAGGGAAAGCCCAAACCCTGGTCCCACCAGACTGATACAACCTAGATTGTAAACCGAGTGGTTCTCAGCTCCAGGCCATCCCGTCTCACTTGACCGCTCTCTACTCAGAGCAGGAAACCAGCTTGGCTTCCCTTGGCAGTAAGGGAATGAAGTGCATCGATTGCTCGTGATTATTAGCTGGAGTGGGATGAGCCTCCTCCTTATTATGCAGATTAGCGGAGCTCTCAGTCCCAGCATATTGTGCAGATGCGGGCTAGCAGCTGCTCCTACAGATGGCAAGTACACAACTCCATTAGGATGGATCTATTGTCTGCTCCTGGCTTGCGTAGAAGCTGGGGCAGACTGGGCAAAGAGAAATTGTTACACGGCGAAATGTAAAGGCGCACACACTCTTAAAAATCTGCACCCAGGAGACTCTACACAGCAGGGCCAACAGCACTCAAATTAGAAATCTACCCTAAATAAGGACTTTTATATGTCACAATTAAGCTTGTGTATTTTTTAAAAGCAGATTAACCATGAAAATTGAGTAGCATAATTCAAATTTTGCAATGCCAAGCTATTAAATATTCAGATTACAAACAAATCCTAAGAGATTCATTCAGAAATTTGCTCTACATTCAGTTCTTCGGGAACCTTGTGTTTAGTTAGTTCCCTTTAAAGAGTCAAGTTTATTTTCCATAGCATCAAAATATGATAAGACACTGAGCTTCCCTTGTTAAAGTGTTTGCTTTGGGATAGTTTGTCCTTTTAGAGTTATTGTTTATTCTGAAGAGCATCAAAGTAGTTAATTCAAGTTTGTCTGCAGCAAAAGTTTGCATATAAGGATCCTTTCTGAATAAATATCATTTAAATCATTAGCAACTAAATTACATTGTCTGCTGCATAATTTTGGATGTGGTATAAAATAATTTGATTGCCAACTAATTGAAGAGATTAAGTTGGGTAAAGCATAGGTTTTTGTTTTGTTTTATTTTATTATAGCTAATGTTTGTTTAGATCTTCCCCTAAAATTTAACAATGAAAAAGACCCCTGGCTAAGAGAGAGTCTAAAGGAACAGGAACTTCTAGAAAAATGGGAGGGAACTGCCAGAATGTTACAAGGAGTATAACTCAAACTTGTTACCAAAATAAACATAACTCTATTAAGTATGGTCTTTAAAAGTTCAAAAGAGTCAAGTTTAGAGGTGAATACACAATAGAAAAAAAAGTGATGACCTACTCAGTTACTCAGACTAACTAACGTAGACAGGCAAATAAAATAACTTAAAAGCACATCAAGGCCTGGTGTGTTGGCTCACGCCTGTAATCCCAATACATTGTGAGGCCGAGGTGGTCAGATCACCTGAGGTCAGAAGTTCGAGACCAGCCTGTCCAACATGGCGAAATGCCATCTCTACTAAAAATACAAAAACTATCCAGGCGTGGTGATGTGCACCTTTAATCCCAGTTACTCGGGAGGCTGAAGCAGGAGAATCGCTTGAACCCAGGAGGCAGAGGTTGCAGTGAGCCAAGATTGTGCCACTGCACTCCAGCCTGGATGACAGAGCAAGACTCCATCTCAAAAAAAAAAGAAAGAAAGAGAGAAAAGAAAAGAAAAGAAATACATTGTGTAAATGTCAGCATCAGTGTTACATGAGAAAAGATTCTACTCCAAATTGCCAGATTCCGACAGAACAAGCACTGTTCAGGGCTTTGCAGGGAAACAGAATCAAAGCAAAAAAAACTTGTCTCCATTCTCCTGATTGAACCATAGAGTAAGTGGCCAGTGGCTGAAAGAAGAACCAGGATTGGATCAAACAGGTTACAGATGGTCTGGTGGGGAGGATATGGCCCTGGAACTTATGCTGGATGTCTGAAAGATCAAAAATAACCAAAAGCAGATGCACTTCAGCAGATAAAGTGTTAAATGGCACATCCTCAAAAGGCAACTAAGAGTTAGGAAAGTGGAATCCCTGCAACCAAGGCTGAAAATAGATTCCTCTTCCAAAGAGCATTCAAGCCTTTGTGGACAGATTGCCTAAATATAGCCAAGATCAACAAAATCACAAAACTTCAAGAAGTCCAACCACCACTATAGAGAGAACACAGCAGAAATAAGCTCCGTGACTACATTAATCAGGAATTCAACAACACATTGAGAACACACAATTACAAAATAGTAAACTTAAAACAGATTGAAATTATGATTTTGTAAACTGAATGTCTTGTCAATACATAACATTTAAACCTAAAGTTTAAATCGTCTTGTGAATCCATTTCAGTTCAACACATTTTTTTAATAAGGAAGTTCCATAAGTCTAACAACTTGTTATATTCCATGTACTGCTGCATCCACAGCACACTGTACAATCTCTTACATGGATTAGAATAGGCACTCAATAAAGGGCTGATAAGTGAATGTGTCCACACATTAAATAGTGCACATGGAATAACAGACTAAGTAATTACATCACAACATAGTAAGTCAAAAATTCAGCTACACACCATACAGAGTTGGCACAGAAGATTTTACTGGGGAGTTGGGAGCCACCAAACACTTTTGACAGAGTTTTAAAGAGTAATCAAAAGAAGAATGGACATTCTGAGGAAAAGCAATAGAATATGCAAAGGCACAGAGTGTGAAACATCAGCACAACTGCAAGTAGTGCCTCATGGCCAAAAAATTCATTCTCCCATAGCTGAGGAGAATAGGGGATGCAGGCAGAGGATACACACCAGGCCAGGGTGAGTCATAAAAGAAGGAAGCCAGGGTCGGGTCTTAAGAAGCCTTGACTATGTCATGCCAAAGAGGAGCCTGAACTGTAATACAGCATACAAAGTTTTAAGCAGAAGCGAGACACAGTCAGATTTGACTTAAATTTTCTGGGTTACATAAATACAGCCCATTTAATGATCTATTACAAACCCTTTAAATAGATTTGCTATCTTTTCTGGCAATTGACAGCCCTTGGTTCCAGCCTTCTGCCTGTGGTCTGACCTTTTGTAGGACATCATCAAACCTAAGAGCACTTTTTCCTCCCTCTAGACAAATCTGGCTGTCATTTCTGGATCTTGAATTCCACACTCAATGCAGTGCTCCTTTGCCTAGAAGAGACAACAGTGTTCCTTGACTTTCTTTCCCCTCAAACTGAGGCTGTTTGAATGCAAGCCATTGACAGATAAACATTTTGACCACATTAAGTGTAGTTGTAGACTCCTTCCAGTTTCAGGAGTTCACAGATGAATTTTAATTGTGTTAGTAAAACATTTGCTACTGATTTGCTCTTTATAGTAGCTTTTGCTGCTGACTTCACATTCTCCTTGGGGCCTCTGCTCAAACTTTTTGTATCACCCAGTACCCTTTCCATTCCCCATTTTTATTTGTCAAACTTCTTCCAGCCCCATGACATTTAATCACATTCATTCTTGTTTTATAGTTGGATTTAAACATATCAATCTCCTCCATGGATTGCAACCCTTGAGGGCAGGAACCAGAAGTGATTCATCTTTGATCCCACTCACATCCAAAATAGTAGATAAGATAGTAAATGAGAATAAATGAAGTAGCATATGTGAAATCCCTGTGTACAATGCAAATTACTGTGAAATTTGTAGTTCTTATTAGTTTCTCTCTCTCTCTCTCTCTCACACACACACACACACACACACACACACACAGCAAAATAATTATTTATTTTTCAATGGAATTTTCTACCCATCCTTAGTGTCCACCCCACAAGAACACTGGGGGTCCTTCCTATCTCCCTTGGTCATTCTTCTCCCCAGTATTCCTCTTGGTTTGTTTTTGTTTTTGTTTTTTACTCATCTGTCCTCATCCGAGGATCTTGGCTAACAGTCTGCCCCAATCAGAGCAGAGGACATGTGTATTTGGCCCATGGATTGCCTTTATGGTTGCATCTGTGTATGTATGTGTGTGTGTGTGTATGCACACATAAGTACATCAGCACATTAAAATTCAGGAGAAGTCACACAAACACCCCATTTGGGGCTTCTGTTGAAACATGGTAACATAATCTGGAGCTGAGTTGGGGGTGTCCTTCCTGTTGATGTAAGTTCACCTCTCCAGTTTGGCAGCCCCTGTCTCTTCCTATGGTCCCCATGATACCCAGCCAGGAGTCCATTGTCATTTATCAATATGCTCATGCTGTTATTAATTTTTTTTACAATAGAGGTATATTTCTTTGATTCTATATCTCTACCAAAAGTGGGAAAAAGAAAGACTGAGAAAGCTGCATGATTTTTCTTACATTAGACCTGCTGTATTTATTTATGTTACTTTACGTGGCCCCTGGGACATTCTGTTTTTACACCCCTGATACAGAGCATCAGTATCAGTGACCATGTGAGCAAGGAAGCAGGACCACTATAAGTGATCTGGAACCAAGACTTATTATGCAACGGAGGTAGCTGGGGAAGAAGTTTATGGAAATCTAGTGGTGAGCCTGAAACCAACTGCTATAGGTGAGCAGGGCAGCAGTTGGGAAGAAACCTGGACAGAAAGCAACAAAGAAAAAGACAAATTAGAACCTGTGAGGACAAACCAGAGCCTCCATTTGTTTCTCATCATCTCTAACCTGATGCAAGAGACTGGAAAATAAGCTGTTGCCCTTCACCATGATGCTGCACACGTGCCTCATCCAAGACTCATAGAAGCTGAAGGAAGAGGTCTAGCAGAAGCTGCAGGAGCTGTGAGCTCAGCCTTTTGCAAGCCAGGTGAGTCAGTATATATAACAGGTCAGCGATATTGCCAGGGAGCCTAGGGCCACAAGGGAGCCTGGAGCCCTATGCAGATTTTCAGAGCTAATGTCTGCTACTTCACTTCTGCCTCCCAGATCTGGAGTAAATTTCTCTTATGGCCAACCTTGACCCAGAACCATATAGAGAAGGGAATTCTGGGAAGTGTAGTTCCACCTTAGCTAAATGACAGTACAAAACCACTACAACATCTATTGATATAGTTTGGGCAGGTCAATTATCACAGCATGCACAATGAATAAGTCTTTGTTGCACTTTATCTAAACAAATCTCACCTAATAGCAGAGGGAAAATCAAAGATAGCTTAGAGAATATAAGGATATCTCTTCTTTTGGTTGAGTTTTTATTGATACATAATATTTGTACATATTTATGGGGTACATGTGATATTTTGTGACATGCATACAATGTGTAATGATCAAGTCAGGATATTTAAGGTATCCACCACCTAGTATTTATCATTCCTATGTGTTGGGAGTGTTTCAATTTCTCTCTTCTAGATGTTTTGAAATATACAATACATTGTTCCGAACTATAGTCACACTGCTCTTCCATTGAACATTAGAACTTATTCCTTCTATCTAACTGTATGTTTGTACACATTAATCAACCTCTCTTCATCCCTGCACATACACCTGCAACAACCACACCCCCTTCCCAGCCTCTGGTATCTATCATTCTACTCTCTTCCTCCATGAGATCAACTTTTATAGTTCCCACACATGAGTGAGAACATGCCTATTTTTCTTTCTGTGCCTGGCTTATTTCACTGAACATATTGACCTCCAGTTCCACCCATGTTGCAACAAAGGACATGATTTTATTCTTTTTTATGGACAAATGGTATTTCATTGTGAATATATGCCACATTTTCTTTACCCATCTGTCTGTTGATGGACACTTAGGTTGATTCCATATCTTTGCTGTTGTGAATACTGCTGCAATAAACATGCAATGCAGGTATCCCTTTGGTGTACTGATTTTTTTTCCTTTGAATAAATACCCAGTAGTGGGATTGCTGGATTGTATCATAGTTCTATTTTTAGATTTTTGCAAAATCTTCATGCTGCTTTCCATAGTGGCTGTACTAATTCACATTCACACTAACACTAAATAAGAGTTCCCTTTTCTCCACATCCTCACCAACATCTGTTTTTTTTTATCTTTTTAATAATAGCCAAGAATGTACGGATATATCTCAGCTGTTACATTTCACTACCATGACAAGCTCTCAATGCAGTGCCTTGCACGAAGTAAATGTCTAATATATTTTAGTGAATTACATCAGGCAGTCCTGGTGACCCAGTTTTATAAAAAATAGTAGGGAAAAGAATAGCACTATCAGAACACATCTTTTGGTTCTATTAATATTATTTCATTTTTCAAGAAAAGACTGTGCTTTTGACAGAGTAAATAATGGTTTTTGTGTATAAATATTATGTCTAGATTTCACAGGTTTTTTCATTTTAAACATAAAAATGACCTTTACTTTATATAGCACATCCTGATTAAGAAATAAATTCCCAATTAAGGAAATAATTATCATTAATAACAGAGATATAAACTGTATTAGTCCATTTTCATGCTGCTGACAAAGACATACCCCAGACTGGGAAGAAAAAGAGGTTTAATGGACTTAACAGTTCCACATGGCTAGAGAGGCCTCACAAACATGGCAGAAGGCAAGGGGGAGCAAATCATGTCTTACATGGATGGCAGCAGTCAAAGAGAGAGCTTGTGCGGAGAAACTCCTTCTTATAAACCCATCAGGTCTTATAAGACTTATTTACTATCATGAGAACAGCACAGGAAAGACGTGCCCCCATGATTCAGTTATCTCCCACTGGGTCCCTCCCACAACACATGGGAATTATGGGAGATATAAGCTAAGATTTGGGTGGGGACACAGAGCCAAACCATATGATAAGCAAAGGGCAATTAATAAATATATTGTGGAGATTACTGTCAGGTGTTTAATCTGTAACAGATATATATCAAAATGTTACAAATTTCTTGCAAATGGGTACAAATAAATAGGAAATAAACAAAAATGTTAACAAATTAACAGGAAAAGTAAACCTTCATTTCTTCAAATAACCAAAAAGCTTCAGTAAGTCATATATATTTTTCTTAATAAGCAATATTGAAAAAAATGCATAAAAATAAAATGGCCTACATATTGCCACCTAGGAATTTGTCTTCATTGGATAAATTGCTTTTTTCTTCACCAGTTCTTACAGTTTAATCCCTAGAATAAATCCCTTATCCCATGTCAAGAGGGTCGACTTCCCTGATCAAACTCTCACTGATACAGATGCTCAGTAGCAGGGGTCTCAAAATCAGATGCATCCCCCATCTCTACTAAAAACACAAAAATTAGCCAGGCCTGGTGGCGGGCACCTGTAGTCCCAGCTACCCAGGAGGCTGAGGCAGGAGAATGACATGAACCCAGGAGGCGGAGCTTGCAGGGAGCTGAGATCGTGCCACTGCACTCCAGCCTGGGAGACAGAGCAAGACTCTGTCTTAAAAACAACAACAACAACAACAAAACTCAGATGCATCAGGGGACAAACAGAAAGAATTCTTCCACTTAATGGATTAATATATCTAACGTATTGAGCCATCCCCAAGCTAGCCATTGATGGTTAGAAACTTTCAGGAATAAACTTAATTTTAGTTAGTATTACTGGATGACATATTCCTAATTTAACCTGAGTGTACATTTTCTTTTAACAAAGGTTAATCAGAAATTCTCTGATACATGCCACTGCACACCATACAGCCTGGGTAACAGAGCCAGACTCCATCTCAAACAATAAAGGAAAGAATTGAAGGAAGAAAGGGAGGGAGGGAGGAAGGGAGGGAGGGAAGGAGGGAATGAAGGATAGAGAGAGAAAGAAAGAAGAGGAAATTCCCTGATAAACATTATCATAAGCATTAGAAATTAAAATGGCACATCATATTAGTAAGGAATTTAGCTCAGAAATACTCAAGGTTTTTGAAGAATCATACTCCTAATGCATCTTTTCAGGCTAAATATTATGTCTCAGTCCTTGAGTATCATCAGGCCTGGAACAGATCTCAAAATGAAACCCATATTTCTTTCTTTCTTTTTTTTTTTTTTTTTGAGACAGAGTCTCACTCTGTCGCCCAGGCTGGAGGGCAGTGGCACAATCTCGGCTCACTGCAACCTCCGCCTCCCAGGGGTTGAAGCAATTCTCGTGCCTCAGCCTCCCACGTATTTGGGATTGCAGGTGTGCACCACCATACCCGGCTAATTTTTGTATTTTTAGTAGAGACGGGTTTTGCCATATTGGCCAGGCTGTTCTCAAACTCCTGACCTCAAGTGATCCACCTGCCTTACCCACCTTGGCCAAAGTGCTGGGATTACAGGCGTGAGCCACTGCGCCTAATCGAAACCCATATTTCTTGAACTCTATTTTCTCAAAGTGTGTAAATCTAAAACTTCCCAGAAAAGATCCTTTCTGTATCCAGGACCCACTAAGAAGAAATCTTATTACTTCCCAGAACCCTGCAGGATCCCATCTCCTCTTTTGACACATTATGTCAGTAAGTTCAATGTGATCCAAATCCACACATCAGTCATGAGGTTTAAAACATCCAACCAGAAGTTTTGAAATGCAAGCACCAGGGTCTGGAAATGGTGACCAGTACTCTATGGTACTGATTAGAGGCTCATTCTTCAATAGCATATATCTCAAACTTTTTCAGAGGCAACCCACAGTTGTCCTTGCTTTGATAGAAGATACTCAAAACTATGATGATATTGCCATGAATTGTATCATTGCCAAGCATACTGAGAAGGCTCCAGGGATATTTGTGAAGCTTGTAAACATGGACGATTTTGAAAAAGAAACCAACAGTGGCTATTCTGGAATGTGACATCGAACTGAGCATGCTCTGCAGAGGTCTTATTATATAAATAAGCTTGTTAATATATATGATAGCATGCCCTTAAAATATTCCAACATTATGATTTCCCAGTTTGGTTTTCCATATGCCAACTACAGAAGAAAAATGTAAAAGTAAAACAAACAAACCTGAAAACTGCTTGGTATTTGAGTAGCTTCTCCATGCTGTGTATTTTTTTTAAGCAACATCATGAATTTTATATACTCTGGAAGGCACTACAGTAGAAAAAAAGTGCAGTGCTTCTAGGATATAAAATTCACATTACCTTCAAAAGCCAAGAAGTTGGTCCTATCCAGTTAGGTCTTCTTATGAAGAGTTTTCATCCAGGGATATAACACCTTGGTCAGTGATTTTATTGTTTACATTTTGAGACTGTTCTACAGTTTCTTTGACTCCTGGCATTTGCCTTAAGGACCTATAGCAAGCTGTTTTCAGGATCAGAAACTCAAGAAAGGCATTTATCTGCTTTTTGACGAAAGGTTGATTGTTTTCTTTTGAAGACTGAAATGCCTCTTTAGCAAAAGCCTGTGGTATGGGGTAATGCCATTTGAGAAGAGAATAGTCTCAGTGGCATATGAAGAGGAAAATTTGCAGCTACCAATGCTTTCCTTATGGCCCTGACAACTAGCTCTTCCAGGACTAACTCAGTCCAGCATGGTTTTGATGTAACCATCAGTGCTTTTATTTTTGTTAAGTCTTTATTGACTGGGACGGTTAATTTTAGTAGCTGAAGAATGTCTAGTTGTTTGATTTTTGTAAACATTTACTGCATGAATCACAAAACAATATAGCCTATATTTCTTATATGTAACTTATATGCAGCAAAGAGTAAATGTGTTATAGATTCAGGTAGTGCATTTTGTCACTGAATCTGGCCTTGAGAACGTACATTAATTCTTACATTTTACATAATGTATGTGTTGTTTAAGAAACATATAAAATACCTTCTGAAAAAATGAATAAGTAGGACCTGGCAGAAGTTAAAACCCTTTGTATCAAAAGATCTTTATCATTAGAGCATTGGTTATCTTCTGGATACTAAAAGGTTGTATTATAAACAAAGCCAAACACTTACATTCAGAACTCAAAAAAAAGATCCGAGGTACTATTCGTCATGATGAAATTTCACCTACATACAAAGAGGAGAAAATAAGAACTGAGTCATAGCAGAGGAATGCTATACAGAGTCTGCATCAGTTCGTTGGTATGGTTGCCCACTCTTTGTTATGTGAATTAGTATCTGTGTTCCACCCGTTGTTTGTGTTTAGTCCTTGTTCACTACTGGAGCAAGGAATTCTTAACTAGGCTTCTGTTTACCACCCTCTCCTTCTCCTCCTTTCTCTCTTCTTCCTCCTTTTCCTCTTCCTTCTTCTTGCATAATGCCTGTATATTTTCAAAATTGCAAGCTGGGAGAATATTAAAATAATCATGGCTAATGTTCCAATAATGAGGTCTTTTGTGCTTTTAGTTCAGTATAGGGTGTGTTGTTTTACATTGGAGAGTATATGTGTCTTAATGCAATCAGATTTCAAAAAACAAAACACTTAGAACCTTACTAAAAATTGGTAATGTCAATTATCTGTTTTGTCCAACATTGGTTGTATTTTTTTGCCTCTTGGGATTCCTCTAGCAGATAAATAAAATAAACTTTTATTATCCGTGTGTTCTATGTTAAAAAAATAAATAAAACAAAATATCCATCCCTTTGGTTAAAGGCTATCCCATTAGGGTAAACATGTTTAAACATCACATATTTTGCATATCTAATTGTTTATTGAATGAAAAAAGAAACTTTTCCACCAGAACTTTTCTGGTTTCTGCCAGAACAGAATATATGTACCTTATACACATGTTGAAAATCTACCTCAGTTTGCTTTAAAAATCTATTCCAGGCCTGTTATAAAAGATTCCTAAGCATTATTTATTATTCTGGCCTTCAAAACCCATTAACAAGTACTTACACCCCAGAATAGATCAAATTGTAGACTAAACTACAGCTGGCAAAGATCACAGCACTAATAGAAAATTCTCTGAATCTCTTGAACTTATGGGTTCTAGATAAGAAAGGACTGAGGAAGAGCTCTTCAGTTTGGGAAACTGAAATGAGAACAAATTATTACAGAGCTATTAGTACCAATTGGTGACTATTTAAATGTGTTGTTAGGCCCATATTCCTGATGGATTTATTCCAAATCCAGTTTCATATTTAGGAAATAAATGAGATTAATACACGTGTGTACCCACATGTAGAAGCATATTTACAAAGCATAGATGAGCAACAATCCAGTGGGGGTGTTATTTGGGCATCTTTAGTGCTAGCTAAATGAACAGCTCACCAACTGCTATGGTTTTACAGTCAGCAGAAATAAGTGGACAGAGTTCCAGACATCGAATCCTTCTATATAGTTATTCAGTGGTAACATCAAGTACATGAATGGAGGTGTTAATTCAGAATTGTGTGTGTGAAATAAACAAGGAAGACTAGAAATCCCATTAAGATATTCTCCCTGGGCCCCTCATGCTCACACACACATACTCTCTCTCTCTCTGTCTCTGTCTCTCTCTCTCTCACACACACACACACACACACACACACACCCCACATATGACCCTCAGGCAGTATGCCCTCTAATGGAGCACTAACATCAGGCATGACTTGGTGGCTGCTTTGAGGAAGCAGGTGCTCAGCTTCCCCCATCTTTGCTCTGTGACAGTTTCTGTGTCACATACACCATCACCAGCCTGACACATGTATGCCATCCCCCTTAATAACCCAGGGAGGTCTTGGGGGTCAGAGGTTCCCCTCAAATGACTGACAGCCATGGAGGCACCATACCTGCAATAGAGCCGTCAGCTGGAGTGAGACGACAGGACCCCATGGGGAATTCCTTTCTTTTCCAACAAGGAACCTTCACTCAGCATGACCTGCCTTGGAGAAAGCTTTGGACAAGGTCCTTTCTTTTCCCCTTCAAATCCTGCCTTGAAACAAGCTCTCTCAGCCACCTGCAATTGCTGTAAATCAATTTCCAAACAGAAATCACTATGCAAAATATGCATAAGCCAAGATGGGTAAGGAGATGACAAGTTGCCCTGCCCTGCCTCCTGTCATGTGGGGTCTCCTCTCTTATCTTCTACAAAGCCTCAAGAAGTTCAAAGAGGACTCAGACTCACAGATTTTTAAGACTAGAGATGGCTCAGATTCTTCTGCCTCTGCCACTACCCACAACCTAAACTCCTCTTGCTCCTTTGGTATATTTGATCGTTACTGTTGTTTGGTTTTATGTAACATAACCAATATACCACTGCGATCATTTGTAAAGAGAAATACAAATATCAAAGGAACCAGATTTTTTAGTTCCAATCACTGACCCACTCTATCTGTGTAAACTCCCCGAACTCTTAATTGTGTGTACATTTTTATAGGTGGCAATTTGGTATCCATTGTTCCTCACTGGAAAAATATCCATTTCATTAGGTAGCATTTTAGACTTGGAAAGAACTGTGAATTATTTTCTTCCTTCCCCAGGACCTCGCACAGTCGATGCATCTAAGTTCTTCATTTCCAGATAAGATTATTAAGTGGTATGTGGGCTTGCCAGGACTCCTGCATAGATCATGAGGGGGGCAGGGTTAAAAACTCTGCCTTACACATGCCATCTTGAATCTCATATTCCGAAAGGAAGAGTTAGCTGCTGCTGGAAGAGAGAATTAATCTGCAGAAGCAAAGACCACGAATTGTTGAGCCTGAAGAGTCTTTCTATCACAAGCAGATTCTGCCATGTTTGGTGGACTGACAGACCATTTTAGGAAGGTTCCAGAGCAATAGCCAGATTTTTCATAATGAAGCTAATCAGCCACCATGGTGGTGAGAGTCAGCAGGCAAAAAGAGGATTTGCCAAAAATAAACAGTGGGAAATCTTTCCTCACAATCTGCCTGGAGCTGGTGGGGAGAAGGAAAGAGATGCAGACAAGCTTTGTTATGCTGAGTGAAAGAAGCCAGACATAAAGACCACTTATTGTGTGATTCCATTTATATGAAGTATTTGGAATAGACAAGTCCATAGAAACAGAAAGCAGATTAGTGGCTGCCAGGGAATGGGGGTGGGCAAGGATGGGGGATGAGTGCTCATTAGGTAAGGGATTTCCCTTGGGAGTAATGAAAATGGTCTGAAACTAGATAGTAGTAATTGTTGCACAACATTATGAATTTGCAAAATGTTACTAATAGTAAGTTTTCTGTTATCTGTATTTTACCACATTTTTAAAAAGACATGCCTGTAGCCTTTAAGAAAGAAAAAACTGGCTCCAGTTCTTATGGTCTTCCCTTTGTGCTCCCAGTGGGGTATAGGACAGCAGATAACAGTCTGGAGGTGAAAGAGGAGAAAGAGGAATATTCCAAGAGTGAGAAGGAAGATGAGGCTTCTCCCTCTCCCAGGATTATGCCAGGACAGGGGCCTTCATAGGCCACTTTGCACTTGTGTTAGCAAGTGCTTGCTCCCATATGCTCAAAGAGCTCGACAGGCTTGAACTGAAATCTAGCTCTGGCCCTCTCCAGCTATATGACTCTTGACAAGCCATATCACCAAACATTCTGGAGTGCCCTACTATGTGTGACTGTCCAAGGCCCTCCACACATCATGTGCTTCAATCCTCACAAACTTAGGAGGCAGAGCCATTATCTCCTCTAATTTCCAAATCAGGAGGCTGAGACTTAGTAGGGTTAATGCAGTTGCTCCAAATCACACAGGCAGTGAGAACAGTTAAGGCCGTTAACCTCTAGTTTGTTTCTCCATTTCTAAAATGCGGAGAATAGTAACTACTTTGCAAGAGCATCACAAGGATTAAAGGTGCTCACTAAATGGTGGCTGTCATAAATGATAAAACTCACAAGATGCTAATAAGGTAGCACACAGAGCAAGAATTTTATTGATGAGGGAAATCACATGGCTAGTCAGTGATAGGGATGGGACTAGGATCTAAGCTGACCAACTTCCAATCTGCTGCTCATCTGACCACACTATGTTCAAAAAGACACACCTATAACAATAAATCGACAATAGGTCAACACATAACTAATCAGAACATCAGGAATGGATGCAATGTAGATCTGGGGCAGAAAAGAGGTGTTTATTTGGAGAGCAGAGCTCCAAACAAGGGAAGGGAATGGAGAAGGCAATGAATGTTCTCTGATCAGTTAGAGATGTTTCCTGACAACAACAGATGCTTATGAGGCTGTGGAGAAATAGGAATGCTTTTACACTGTTGGTGGGAGTGTAAATTAGTTCAACCATTGCAGAAGACAGTGTGGTGATTCCTTAAGGATCTAGAACCAGAAATACCACTTGACTCAGCAATCCCATTACTGGGTATATACCTAAAAGATTATAAATCATTCTACTATAAGGACACATGCACATGTATGTTTATTGCAGCACCATTCACATTAGCAAAGACTTGGAACCAACACAAATGTTCATCAATGATAGACTGGATAAAGAAAATGTGGCCCATATACACCATGGAATACTATGCAGCCATAAAAAGAATGAGTTAATGTCCTTTGCAGGGACATGGATGAAGTTGGAAGCCATCATTCTCAGCAAACTAACACAGGAACAGAAAATCAAACATTGCATGTTCTCACTCATAAGCGGGAGTTGAACAGTAAGAACACATGGGCACAGGGAGGGGAACATCACACACCAGGGCCTGTCAGGGAATGGGATAAAGGGGAAGCATAGCGTTAAGACAAATACCGAATGCATTCGAGGCTTAAAACCTAGATGACGGGTTGATAGGTGCAGCAAGCCACCATGGCATATGTATACCTATGTAGCAAACCTGCATGTTCTGCACATGTATCCCAGAAGTTAAAGTAAAATTAGAAAAAAAAAAAGGAATGTTTTCTGACAATGTTACCCTTTTGTAGAAAATAAATCTGGAGAAACAATGATCTCTGATGAGCTAGGTGTCCCCACAGTGTGACAGGGCCTATTAATAAAAGTAATGATAATGACAATGAGTACCACCAACTGTGTACTTACTATAACCAGGCATTTGACAAAGTGTATCACATGCATTTTCTCAAATACCTATGAATGGGTGTGGAGTAGGTATCATGGTTCCCATCTTACTGATGAGAAAACTGGAGCCCAGGATCACACCAATGAAAAGCGGCAGAGCTGGGATTCAAACCCAGGCCTTCATGAGTGCAAAACTCTGGCTCTTGACTAATATGTTACTTCCCATGAGGCAGATTACTATTAGATTGGTGCAAAAGTAATTGTGGTTAAATTAAGGTAATGGCAAAAACTGCAATTACTTTTGCACCAACCTATTAGCTAATTATTCATAGTCACAGATACTTCTGGCATGAACAGAAGTGGGCTCAATAAATGTTAATATATATCCAAGGACTAAATTTGCGAAGGAAAAAACATACAATATAGTGGTCTAAGACTGGCCATAGGCAGAATATAAGGCAGAAAATTCTTCTGGAATTCTTCTGGTCCTACCCATTCCAGCACATTAACAAAAGCAGCAAGTCATAGGGGCCAATCAGAATTAGGGCCTTCTCCCTTGCAGACAGACACTCTGGTACCCACTTAATGCAAGGCTTCAGCTTTCCAGACTTCTTAGGGATATTTTTGCAGGTGGTCCTGGCTCCAACAAGCTAGAGAAAAAACTTCTTCCATTCATAGGCAATGGGGGTGCTCTTGATCAGCCTAAAGGCATATCACCAGGGAAGCCATCATTCTCATTATGCCTGAAGGCATAATTCACCACATGTGGAATTTGGCCCTTAAAAACTGCATAAGTCAATCTTAGTAACAAGTACACAAAAGAAACCCTAAAGATTCTATTTACTAGTTTCTTATCCTACTATGTAGAGTGGAGAGAATGTTCAGAGTTTTTCACTATATTCACTGTTTAGTGAACGCACCACTGACAGCTTGTCTGTGAACACTCTTATGAAAATGACATTTGTGACCCCATGTCATTTTTTTTTTTTTGAGACGGAGTCTGGCTCTGTTGCCCAGGCTGGAGTGCAATGGCACAATCTTGGTTCACTGTATCTTCTGCCTCCCACATTCAAGTGATTCTCCTGCCTCAGCCTCCCGAGTAGCTGGGATCACAGGTGTGCACCACAATGCCAGGCTACTTTTTTTGTATTTTTAGTAGAGATTGTGTTTCGCCATGTTGGCCAGGCTGGTCTTGAACTCCTGACCTCAAGTGATCCACATTCCTCAGCCTCCCAAAGTGCTGGGATTACAGGTGTGAGCCACTGTGCCCAGCTCCATGTCATCTTAATAGGCTGGAATTAATCACTGGGTTTACTTCTCTGAAAATTATATAAGCCTACAGATATTTGGATAATGACAGATAACTGATGAGTGTACTAACACATTTCATGGATTCTCTGTTGTACATTTTTGGTTTTTTGCACGTTTTAACATCTCTGCAATCCAGATGAGCTTTACTATCACCATCAGCCAGCAGAAAGTCCTGCCAGAGTTGTCATGGTCTGCTCATGTGAGAACATAAAACACACTAGCATCAAAACTTGCAGAATGGATCTCATTGACAAGGAAGAAAATCCCAGAGATAACAGTGGAGCGCTTTTAAAGAAATGTTGTATTATCAATGCTTTTGACGGCCCAGAAGAAAATACTGTGTAGAAAAACATGGTTCTAGACGGCTCTGAGTTGAATCATAAGAGTTGTATTTAGGAATACATAGGAGTTACATTGGTTTTTTTCTTTTTAAACCTGTGGATTACCTAACTCAGTCTAGAAATCAGTCTAGAAAAGCTGTTTCAAGAACTTAAAATAAAAATTCTAAGTCATTATTTAAAATTAGAAAACATTCTGTCATAGTTTAATTGGCAGCATCTTTTTCTTAATTGTGGTAAATAAAATAATGGTGCTTCTTGTAATCAATAACATCTTAGATTCAGTGGAAAACAGCTTAAGTAGAAATACACTGCAATGCAGTGAGCTTGCAGAAATAAAATAACCAAAACTTTAATTATTAAGAGAAAATAAATATAATTTCCTCTCACTCTAGAAACATCAATATTTAAAATGTTACAGTAACCTTTATATATAATGCATGCTCTATTTGAAAAAGGTAACACACCCGAAAAAGACATTATGAAGTAAACCATTTTGTTTGTTGCTTCTCAAACTTTATATATTTTATACAGAGGAACTGGGAAAACTCTTAAAATCCTCAAAAAAGGAAAACAATTTATATTACAAAGAGTAAAACATTTAAACTTAAGTTAAATAGAAACTGCACTTCTTTATACTTCAATGAGCTTGCTAAGCCTCAGTTTTTTATTTGTAAAATGGAGATTTAAAGCAGCTATGTGTTATTGTGTTGCCACAAGAATTGAATGGTTGACACATATAAAATGTTTAGTAAAGAGATCCACATATTAGGAGGTAAATAATTCATAATTGTACTATTCTTATTATCTTTATGATTATTTTACATTTGGTTCAGTGCTCAACAAATATTTGAGTGAAATAGTAAAAAAACAAAAAACTAAAGTATCATATCTCCATCATTTTAAAAGACTTTATTCCCAGCAATGAATTATCTAAAAATGTTATTTTTAAGCTTATATAATAGTTTCCTTATAGACTCAAAAGCAGATGATTTTTCAAAGTATTTAAGCAGGAAGAGAGATGAAAAAGTAATCCCATTTTCTTTGGCACTGTGGTACTGAAAAGCCTAATAGTTAAGTGCTATTAACAAAATGATGTGGCTGGAGAGATTTCCTTAGTGTTGAGGGGTGAGGGTGGGGGTTGGAGGGTAGGAGGAGAAGGGGGAAGAAAATTACAGTTTGTTATAATCCAAAATTCAACTCAATCCTTCAAGAAACGGATTCTTTCCCCCTACACATGCGCACACACACCCACACACCTTTTGTTTTTTAGAGATCTTGAAAATGTTTAGTCAAATGGGTCTTAAATGTCAGTCCTCTGGTGGGGAAGGAAAAGGGCACCACACACAGATCTTTCCCCTGTTTGGTCCAAGCCAGACGTAAAAGAAAACAAGCTCGAAATGAAATAAAGAATAACATAATTATAATACACCCTTCTCAAAACAAAAAACAAACAAACAAAAAAACTCTGCCTCACATTAAAATGTGAAATATCTCAAGAGATGATTGTGGGTTTTACAATTTTATAACCCAGTTTTTTAAAATCCTAAATATAAAGTATGTTTGGGTACATGCTATTTCATAAATGTCATGCATTTATGGTGGGAGCACTTTCTACACATATTCCTCGTTTACATTTCAAACGTGGCTTTTGGAAATATCCACCAGACACTAAATCATGGACAGAAACTCATAGCTTTTCGGGAGGCAGCAAGGTCAGGTGAAGGGCACTGGGTAGGAAGTCTGGAAATCTGTACTCCTTCTAGCCATTCCCAGAACCAGGTCGTTGGCCCTAAACAAGTCTCTTGACCTCCCTGGATCTCAGTATCTCCATTAGGACTTAAGGATCTATTCTAACATCCTTTGACAAGAATTTAAATTTTTGCCCAAGGTGACCTTAATGTTGATAACAAGAATGGGAAATAGTGTTTATGATACCCATCATTTCATTGTCTTAAGTGCTACTTCACCTTAACTCATTTTATGTTTCAAAACACACTGTCAGCCCTTTATCAGTGTGTATGTGAGTGTGCACACACACACGTACACACACACACAAACACACACTTCAAGGAATGAATAACAAAGAGTCCCGCTGTGAGAATTATATATAGCATTTTATGTGACACGTTAGGCATAGCCATGTTCTAGGCGCTAATTATGAAACAGCAAACACAGAAAGCTTGTGTCCCGCCCTGAGTCAGCTGGGCCCACACTGCATTTCTCTCTAAGGTCAGTATGGCTTCATGCAAAACCCTTCTCCTCCACCCTCTGCTGACCAGAGGACAGTGACCCCCTTAAGCTCCTCAACAGCACAACCCAAAAGCAAAGGTGCAATTTAATTCTTAGCCTCAAACACAGCCCATTTGGAAGGACACCAGTCACTAGGGTATTGTTAGTGCCTTGAAATGGCCAAGAGGGATTGCTGACTCTGCGAATATCACTCGAAAGGCAGGAATTCTATTTGAATTACTAACATAACAGATGTTTGCTAGGCTCCACCATGCAGTCTGCATACAGTTATGCTAATTTGGCAGCACTTCTATTCCAGTTAGCTCTGAGCCATTAGAGCACGCAGCTAGTAGGTCCTTCTGTCTAACTAATAATTGCCTATTATTGATATTAATTAACATTTTTTGCACCTTTCCTCAGTTTTGACCTAGTATCTGTTGGTAGTCTAATCACTGTGGCCTATTAAAAGTCAAAATACAGGGGCCTACAGTAGTCACGAGCCATTTATCAAAAAGCAAACAAGGCCAATTAAACAGGCAGCCAGACAGTTGTCTTGATTTGCCGCTGACTGTTTCTTGATCACCATTATAAATTGCTAATAGGGCAGAAAGCGCTAAGCGGGGAGCATCTGTGGGGGTCTGGTTATTGCTCACTCCCTGCCTGGTGACAGGTGAGAGAGAGGCTAGTGATGGTCTTATTGATGTGAACTGCCCATCAATTGGTAGTTATTGTTAAAGTTCATGATGCTACAGCTGATCCCGTCCTGCTGAGAGTCAATCAAATTAATTAGAGCTAGAAATTCTTCTTTATTATTTTAAAGCACCGGTACAGAAAGAAGCCCTGTAATTTGGATCCAAAGGCAATGAAGAAAAAAAATCTTCATGTAGTACAGTGTGAAAAAAAAATCAGATATTGCTTCTTCCATTATTTATAATAAGGGTTGCGGCTAAAGGTTTTTATAGGCACAGATCAAGAGATCATAATAGAAGCATATTGACAGATTTTTTTCTGCAATACTCTAAGGAACTGGCTGTAGCAGGAAAATATATCAAAACCTTATCATCAGAGCTGAGATCTTCTGTGAAAAATCAATAAAGAGTTATACATGGCTTGAGTTTAAACAGTTCTCTGTAGTCATTTAAACATAGTGCATCTGTACAGCTTTTTACCTCTGGAGACCAAGGTAACCTAGCAACTGCAGGGCTTAAACCGATTAACTACAAATGAAGTACTGTACGCCTATCAAAGCAATTGTTCATTGTTGCCTTTGTTGCAGAGACTAAGCTAATTGAACATGATACAGTATGAAGATAATTAACACCCATGAGTTTGTTAATTGCCTGTTAGCATTACAACACAGTCTCTTGGTTTCTTTTTAACTGTCTCCTTTGTAGCCTCTTACTTCCTTTAAAATGGTGCAGGACCTGTTTAACTGGCAATGATATCTTGGAGTTTATTAACCCTTTTAAAATTGTTTTTTTTTTTTTAAAAAAGCCATCTTAATGAAGCATATTGCATGTGCTTGTTAAATGCAAGCTCCCACTTTGTCGCTCTATTTTCCCAAGATTGGAGATTTGTTTTACAGATACTGTACAAACTATGTTTATTTTTCGTGCTAATTTATTTCAAGCAATTTAGCCATTATAAATGCTCTTGAAAAAAAAAACAGCTTTAGTGGTTCCCTTTATTACTCAGCTGCTCTGCTTTCGAGAGTAAGCGATAAATGTCTTAGAGGGTTGGAATATTAATTGAAGGCAGCATCTGGTCAGCAGCTGACCGGCTCCAGTTGTCCTGCTCCAACCGAGCAGGCGAGAAAGAAGCTTTGCTGGCTCTCTTTGCCAGGCTCTCGCTTTTCCTTGGAGCCATGGACTAAATGAACCCCCATTTTATCTCTGCTGGATCACTGCATGGATGCCAGAAAATCAATTGGGCAGGAAAATCTGTTAATCTAAAGTGAATTCAACCTAAGGAATCATTTAAAATAAAAATTTCAATCATTACTTTTTCGGAAAAGCACTTTTTTCCCTCAAGTCTGTGTGTACATGTCATGACGATACTTCGAAAGGACCTATAGCAAGAGTAATTTGAAGTCAATAGAATTGTCTTGCAAAGAACAATTTGCTTTTTGGAAAAAAAAAAATAGGGTGGCTGATTACAAACTTAAGAGGAAATGGAAAACCCAAACACTGTGTGGCCAGAAACAATTAACACACTCTAGCCCAGAATACACATCAGGACAGATTTTTCTCCTGTTGAGAAGGAATACCTTGGCTGTGTTACAATTGTTTAACTTGGATTTTCCTGCACGATCCTCTGTGTTTGTCGTTACCGTGTCGCGGTTAATACTTGCTGGTAAGCCAGTCCCAGGGGAGCCATTTCTAGTGCCCAATTACAAGTTCTATCATCAATCATAAGTATTATTTATTCAACAAAATGAATTGCTAATTAATAACTGATGAGCATTATGGCCTTGAAGACTATAACACTATTAATTATGGTTGGCATGAAAGGGGTCTACCTGGCACATTTTCACCACAATTAGCCCTGGAAGCTTTCATGGACTATGTCTATTAAGATAATATAAGAAAAGGCTGACCTTCCTTCCCCACCTACATAAGGACTAATACATTATCTCAGGTTAGAACTTCACCAAATCAACCCCAGTATTCCAACACTGTTTTTCCTGTGCACCATGACTTGTATGAGAAGCATGGCATGGAGAAAAGAACTCCCCATAGAGGTTGGCAGGTACAAAATGCAGCCACACATGCCCAGCCGTTCTCCTGCTGAAATGCTGCAAGGGGTGACTCAGCCATAGCCTAGCACTTGGAATGTGGCTGCCAGCTTATTTTTAGACTCAGTTGTTGCCCAGCTCCTGTTCTGAGCTCTGGGTCCAGGCACACAGCAGCTAAATCACTTCAGCAGGCAGCTGGCAGACGAAGACTGTTCACATTTACTGGCAGGCTGGTGGGAGTACATCGTTCACCTTAAGGACTTCCTGATCAGACACTTAAAGAAGGGAAGCTAAGAAATGCCCTCTTGCCCACTACTGGGGAAGGAGAAAACAGTAGGTTTGAAGAATGAACACACACAAAAATATAATACTGCTGTGAACCTCTTTGAAAGCAGAACAAATCTACTACCTCTGTGCTCTGTGTAGCTAAGTCTCTATGCCCAAAGCTCTGTGGGTGACCAAATATGGGTGGATGATAAAGCACTGCAAAGACTTTTTAAAGTTATACGAATAATATAAGGGAAAAACTTTTTTCCTCCTGCATATGTGTAAGCTCTAGAAGGAAAGAGCTTGTTAAATAGTTATCTGGATCATTCTGTAGTTTAGACAATTATTTCACATTTAATGCTTGATGGATTTTGGAGAATAAGCAATTTACATGAATCAAATTAACTAAAGAAATGAAAAAGCACTCTCTTTCTGCTGGATAAACAGAACAGCCAGTCTCGCATTATTTCAGTTCAATATGTTTAGGGTTCAAATTATACAAGCATCTTCCCTTACCATGCTGTCAGACAGCAGAGATCTCAGCCCTCTTTTTGTGGGTGGTTACATGTGTCCTTTGTGGGGAAAAAAGAAAAGAAAAAGTGCACCCCACATCCATATGGCATGATTATCGGTGAAGTTATTTTTAGTTTTACAAAATCAAGAGTTAGGAAGATTCATAGAGTGAAAGAAATGTTCATAAAACAGCCTAATTAAGCAAAACATTTTTCAGAGTTTCCACCACATTTCTCTGTAAAGACACTGACAAGTGAATACACCCAGCTGGTAAGGGCTTGCCAGCATTTAGGTTAGTAAAGTGGTAAATTATTTGTGTTTCATGGTGGCAAATGTACCTATTTCTGAAAGGCTAGGACAGAACAGCCAAAAGAGGCCATTTAGTTGACACTGATTAATGGGAAGAGCAAGTAAAAATTTAAGGAAGGAAGGGAGAAAAAAGGGGTAGAAAGAGTTCAGTGGAAGTGGAAGAGGAAAAATGGAGGATGGGCTGGTAAGAAACCTTGGATTCAAAAGCTGGCTCCACCACTTTCTGCATTCAGAAGCCTGAACAAATCAGTTCATCTATCTGAGCCTCAGTTTATACTTTTGTAAATGGGAGTTATTCATACTTCTACTTGTCTTGAAGATTTGTAGGGAGGAGCCAATGAATAGGGTGTTTGTGTCTTTAGTTTTGAAAGCACTTTGAAAACAAATAGTTACATAGAAATGTAAGATTTCTAATAATTTTGCTTGTTTGCTACTGAGAGGTGAAGCCAGCTGGACTTCCTAGGTTGAGTGGGGACTTGGAGAACTTTTCTGTCTTACAAGAGGATTGTAAAATGCACCAATCAGTGCTCTGTAGCTAGCAAGAGGATTGTAAAATGCACCAATCAGCAGGATCCTAAAAGTAGCCAATCGCAGGGAGGATTGAAAAAAGGGCACTCTGATAGGACAGAAACAGAACATGGGAGGGGCCAATAAGGGAGTAAAAGCTGGCCACCCCAGCCAGCAGAGGCAATCCGCTGGGGTTCACTTCCATGCTGTGGAAGTTCTGTTCTTTCGCTCTTCACAAGAAACCTTGCTAGTTCTCACTCTTTGGGTCCGTGTCATCTTTAAGGGCTGTAACACTCACCGCAAAGGTCCTGCGGCTTCATTCTTGAAGTCAGCGAGACCACGAACCCACCAGAAGGAACAAACTCTGGACACACTACTAGCCCATCTCAATCCAGTTATTTCAAGCAAAGTGGCCAGGTAGGCTCCAAAGGCTGTATGTAGAAGGGAACATATCACCCAGACCCTCAGTTTGAGAATTAAAGACTGGGTCAGTAGTTGAGAGTATTGAAGCCTGCGTGAGGGAATATCATGTTTTCTTACATCAAAAGTCAAGCAAAGATACCTGAGCCACAAATAGCCACTTCCTACAATCACACCTGAGGCTACTCCTACAGAGAACTCCAACCTTATGCACAATAATAACATCAGGAAATTAACAAGGTAGTTATTCTGGATAGGTCTGGTGTGGGGCCTAGAAAAATCTGCATCTTAATCAGCAGCTCTGGTCTTTCTGAGGCAGGTAGTTCACAACTACCAAGCGAGAGACCGAGTTATGACTCCTGTGAGTAGAGCACAGCCCCAGCATGCACTTCTCTCATTCTGCAGCATGGTTGTGAACATATTTGGACCAGGAGGCATCTTTTCAAGAGTCAAGAGAAACAAGGAATGGTGGAGCCTCAGTCCTTGTTTTCAGTAAGACAGGCTTGAGTCAAGAAGTTATTTGCTCCTAGACTGCATGGGAAAGGCACTGTTTTGTAATTTTTAAAAGCTTTTTATTTTGAGACGATTGTAGATTCACGTACAGTTTTAGGAAACAATACAAGAAAGATCCCATGTACCCTTCACCCAGTTCACAACCAGGACACTGACATTGATACACTCCACCCACCTTATTCAGATTTTACCAGTTATACATGCACTTATTTGTGTACATGTGTGGGTATTTAATTCAAAGTGGTTTTATCAAATGTGTAGAGTCATGTGACCACAGTCAAGAAAAAGAACAGTGCCATCACCACAAGGATATGCAATCCTCTGTGTTGCTCCTTTATACCAAACCCGCTTCCCTCTTCATCTGCTCCATCCCAAGGTCTGAACCCATGGCAACCAACCAGTAATCTGTTCTCCATTCCTATAGTGTTATTTCAAGAATGGTATGTAAATTAAACAATATACCATGTGACCTCTTGAGATTGACTTTTCTCACTCAGCATAATTCTGATAGTGGTGTAGTGCAATATAGAAGTAGTCCATTCTCACAGGCGTGTAGAGATATCTCATTGTCATTTTAATTTGCACTTCCCTAATGCCTAATGTTATTGAACATATTTCCTGGAGTTTATTTTTCTCTTTTTCTAGTTTTATGATCTAAAAACATTTTTTATCTCCATAGGTTGTTGGGGAACAGGTGATGTTTGGTTACATGGGTAAGTTCTTCAGTGGTGATTTGTTAAGATTTTTGGTGCACCCGTCACCCGAACAGTATACACTGCACCCTATTTGTAGTCTTTTAACCCTCACCCCTTCCCACCCTTTCCCCTGAGTCCCCAAAGTCCACTGTATCATTCTTATGCCTTTGCATCCTCATAGCTTAGCTCCCACTTATAAGCAAGAATATATGATGTTTGATTTTCCATTCCTGAGCTACCTCACTTAGAATAATAGTCTCCAATCTCATCCAGGTCGCTCCGAATGCCATTAATTCATTCCTTTTTATGGCTGAGTAGTGTTCCATCATATATATATACCACAGTTTCTTTATCCACTCCTTGATTGATGGACATTTGTGTTGGTTCCACGTTTTTGCAATTGCGAATCGTGGTGCTATAAACATGCGTGTGCAAGTTTCTTTTTGGTATGACTTCTTTTCCTCTGGGTGGATACCCATTAGTGGGATTGCTGGATCAAATGGTAGTTCTACTTTTAGTTCTTTAAGGAATCTCCATATCCTTTGTGGCACTGATCAAGGAAATAGAAATGCTACTCCTAAAGCCTCAGGAAAAGGAATTAAAGAACCTAAACCAACTTCACAAACATGTAGACATACACATTTCTCCTCCTCTTGTAGGGAAATTATCCTGCATCTTTACTTCCCCAAACACTTAAGACTAACCTTCTGCCCTTAAAAGACTAATTCTCTTTTCTCTAAAATAAATGGACCTTGGATGTAGGCTGTGTGGTAACATCAAAAATGTTCCTTTTTGAAATATAATTTTTGAGGCCTCAGCCTCACAGTAAATATTTTTTTAATTTAATTTTTTATTTCAATAGTTTTGAGGGTACAGGTGGTTTCTGGTTACATGGATAAGTTCCTTAGTGGTGATTTCTGAGATTTTGGTGCACCTGTACCCTGTATCCAGAGCAGTGTACACTGTACCCAGTAGGTAGTCTTTTATCCCTCATCTCCCTTCTACATTTTCCTTCCAACCGAGTCTCCAAAATTCCATTATATCATTCTTATGCATTTGCACCCTCATAGCTTAGCTCCCACTTATAAGTGAGAACATTTGATATTTGGTTTTTCATTCCTGAGTTGTTTCACTTAGAATAATGACCACCAGCTCCATCCAAGTTGCTACAAAATACAGTATTTCATTCCTTTTTATGGCTGAGTAGTATTCCATAGCGTATATACACCACATTTTCTTTAACTACTCATTGGTTGATGGGCACTTACGTTGGTTCCGTATTTTTGCAATCATGAATTGTGCCTCACAGTAAATCTTACTACATTATAGATGCTCTGCTCCACCCAGGTTTCTCTGGAGAAAGTGCTCTTTGCTGAGGGAAGGCCTCCAAAATCAGCTCTTTGAGAGAGAAGGTGTGCCTTTCACCCAGAAAGATAATTGCATAGGTGGCAGAGATTCAACATGGAAGCCTTCACATACTCAGTGTGTACTTCTCTGCTTGCATCCTCACAACTAGGGGAGTGGGAATGCCCTCCTAAGAGCAGGGCTGGATTCCAGCAGTCTGGAACAAGGCATTTGTGAGCCACTGATTCCCCCGATCTGTCTTTTTCTTGCTTTTTGCTCAGTATAAAACCTAGACTGTTTGTGGGAGTAACACTTCTTTCACATTAAATATTTCATTTGCTGTTTTATTTTATTTTATTTTTTGAGATGGGGTCTCACTCTGTCACCCAGGTTGGAGTGCAGTGGTGTGATCTTGGCTCACCGCCACCTTGACCTCCTGGGTTCAAGCGATCCTCCCAGCTCAGCCTCCCAAGTAGCTGGGACCACAGGCACACACCATCACATCTGGCTAATTTTTATATCTTTTTTTTTGTAGAGTTAGGGTTTTGCCATGTTGCCCAGGCTGGTCATAAACTCCTGGGCTCAAGTGATCTGCCCACCTTGGCTTCCCAAAGTGCTGGGATTACAGGCATGAGCCACTGTGCCCGGCTTCACTTAATAATTTATACATCAGTATTCCCCAGACTGTGTTCCACAAATGAGCTGTTAAAAGACATTCAGGACAAAGACTATTCCAAGGACACAGGAGTGTGGGGAATACCACAGGATTCCTCAGGGCTTTGAGGATGCTGATGAGCTTTGTGCCTCTCCAGGATAATCTGCAGTAACCGGCACCTCCCAAATCTATTCGATCACAGAATCTTTTG
Organism: Gorilla gorilla gorilla; assembly: GCF_029281585.2. Lineage (NCBI taxonomy): Eukaryota > Metazoa > Chordata > Mammalia > Primates > Hominidae > Gorilla > Gorilla gorilla. Next base: position 78,315,464 of record NC_073235.2, read on the forward strand.
AGGAAGGCTGAGCCAGGTAACTATCTAATTCCATGAAACACAACTGGGAAAATTCTATTTTATAGGAAATATGCATGAATTGTCTCATTAAATCCTTTCAACAATCCCAGTGAAACATATATTATCATCATTACAGTTTACAAAAGTGAAAACCGATGTTCAGGAAACTTCTATCTCCGGCAGTCTGGTGGACCAGGTATCCTGACCAACCCTTCTGCTAAACCAGCTAAAATGCTAGCTAAATATAAAACACATTGTTTAAATTCATCAATGAGTTAGCAAGTGAGTAAGAAATACTCAGAGGCCAAAAATTAAGTGAAAGCAAGAAATTAGAGAGGTAAACAGAAGTTGGTTTTCACCAGCATGTGCCAAATGTCACCAGCTTTTTCAAGTGTTTGCCAAAACTGGTAAACTTGACCTTCGGTTTTCAGAGTGTCACAGGATTAGAGCAGAGTGAAGTGGGGGGAAAAGCCAAAACCTAGGGCTTATTGTCTGTCTTGAAACCTGGTGGTGATTCGAAAGAAGAAAAAACTCCCTTGATAGCCTTTAACCACAAACTACCCTTCACATGGATTTGCAGTCAGGATTCAGACAAACTGGGTGGTCCAAAAAAAACCACTTCACACCTGGAATTGGTTTGAAGTACTACTAGGATGGTAGTGACCCAGGCACTGTAGGCACTGGCAAAAGCAAGCACAAATTCTCTCTGAAGGAACATACTCTTAACCCAGTCTCAATTCCCACAAATAAAGTTCCAAGAATATGGGTTCATTATTAAAAATTTAAAAATCAAAACTCAGTAAGTTCACAGGAACAAGAACCAGCAGAATCAGACCCACAGCAACTTCAGATATTAAAATTGCCTGAAACAAAGTAATATGTTTAATATATTTAAAGAAATTTTAAAAATGTTGAAAATAAATAAACTATAGAACATTAAACATGTTTGAGAAAAGCACATATGACTTTAAGAAATAAAAAATATAATAAGTGAAATTAAAAACTCAGTGGACAGGCTTACAGAAGATTAGAAGGAGCTGAATAGAGCATTAGTCAATAGGAAGACAGATATGAAGAAATTATACTACATGTATCACAGAGAGAATGAGATAAGAAATATGATAGCATGATTAAGAAGATACTTGATTAGAATGAAGTTTATATACATCTAATCAGAGTTCTGGAAGGAGGAGAAAAGTTAATATTTAAAGAGATATTGGCTGAGAATTTTTAAAATTGATGAAAGGCAACAATACAAAAGTTCAGAAAGCCCAGTAAATCCCAAGTGAGTTAACACGTACTTGGGTAACTGTGGTGAACCTGCAAAACATCAAAAACAAAAAGAAGATTTGAAAAATGGCCAAAGAGAAAAGACAGATTACCTTCAAAGGAGTGACAGTTCATTTTAAGTTAAATTAGCAAAGGCAATAATGAAAATCTGTAAATAAAAGAATGATATTTTTAATGAGCTTCAAGAAAATAATTGTCAACTGGAATTCTATATTTTTAAAATTATCTGTCTGAACAAAGCAAAATTAAGTCTTTCACTCAACACACTCTGTCTAAAGGATTTCTATGGGATATAGTTCAGGCAGAAGGAAATTGATCCCAGATACAAAAATAATTATTAGCAAATAAAATGGGAAATATGTGGGTAAGTCCAAACAAACATTGGCCATGAACCCTTAACCTATGTGAGATTCTCTGGGAAATGACTGTGAGTCTGAGATTTGCATGTGGGAGGTTTTTGAGAGCTCTAGAGGGAAACACCTGCTGGGGAATAACAAAAGTAGAATTGACAGAGAAAAGAGTTGAATTGTATGTAGTCACAACAAAGGCATCACCCAATCCCACAGAGAACTCTGCAGCTGGAATGGCCATCAGAGTTGTCCCATCTTTAGGGAAGGGAAGCTTCATCCTCCCACATACACACATGTACACATTGACCAGGCTTAGACAAGAGCTGCCACTGCAGAGGGGGCAGGAGTTGGGCAAGGCCATTATCTTCTGCTGAAAACAGTTTCCAGTGAAAGACTCAGTTGAGAACCATCAGCTACCAACACTCTCAGCATCTGGCAGAAAGAACGCCTCAGTCCCGAAAGAGGAACTGAGGCAGTGCACACAGCATCCACTATAACACTTAAAATGAAAAAGGTAGAAATAAAATATGTGAAAAAAATAGAATATAAGTCAGGAAGAATGATAGGAGTTGAAATGCTCTAAAGTTCTTGTATTGTTTGGGACAAGAGTAAGAATGTTGGTTAACTTTAGCCTTTACTAAAACCATTTTTTAAAAAACTGATTATGAGAAATGTGCTAAAGGATAAGGATATGAAAAGGTGAAAGTACAAAGATGGGAAAAGGCATACAAAGCAAATACTCAAACAATCAACAATAGCAACAAAAGCTTAGGGAGCTCCACTAATAGCAGACAAAATAGGCTTTAAAACAAATAGAATTACTAGAGATTAAACAGTCACTACGGAATGATTAAGTTTTGTTCACCAGAAAGATATAACAATTCTGAACTTGAATACACTTGTAACAAAGCCTCAAAAATATTATATAAAAATTGTCAGAACCACAAAGAAGTACAATCAAACATATAATCGATAAATCACAGAGACCAATAAATCAGGAATGATTCTAAAGATGTGAAACTGAGGCTCACAGAGGTTATAACTTGTGACCGAGGTGGGATTCAATTCCAGGGTATCTTACTCTACTCCAGAGCACTTTCCACTGTTCCCTCTAGAAGAGATGGTGGAATTGAAAGAATGAAGGGACAAGAAGAGACACGACGCTGATATCAGACTTTGGTTGTAGAATGTATCTTTTTGGTGGAGATCATATTTTCCTATTTCTTTCACTCAAATCTACTATAGAGAGTGTTGAAAGGTATGATAATGTCTATGACAGCAAAATGGTATGATTTGTGGGGGTTGAGGGGAGTTGGGGATGGTTAATGAGTACAAAAAATAGAATGAATAAGAGCTACTATTTGATAGCACAACCGGGTGACTATAATCAATAATAATTTAATTGTACATTTTAAAATAACTAAAAGACTAAAATTGGGTTGTCTGTAATACAAAGGATAAATGCTTGAGGGGGTGAATATCCCATTCTCTATAATGTGACTATCATGCATTGCATGCCTGTGTCAAAACATCTCATATACCTCATAACATATACACCTACTATATACCCACAAAAATTAAAAAAAAATTTTAAATGGTATGGTGCTTTCAGATACCGATCAGTTGACTAATATATCAGTTGTTCCTGATTCCTTGCTCTTCTTCATTGTTAGGTGTAGATGGTAGAAAAAAATATATATATTTCTTTGTTGCTCAGGACCAGTAGCAATATTGATCTTCACAGAGAGAACCTCTCCTTAGTTAGTCTAAGTTGTCTGAGAAAAGTGACTTATAAAACAAAATCTTATCTGACAATAAGAGTGATGCCCCCTTCCCCAGCCCCCAGCATCTCTTCTGATTTTCAAGCTACATTTTATCTTATGGATAAGATAGATCTGTTATGAAGTCAGATAAGCTCTAATCAATGTCACCAGAAAATTGCAAAATCGTTTGCCCAGAATATAAGGATTTTACCTCTTTTTTCCTTCAGTAGGAGTCACGGATAATGGCACTTAGAGAAAAATGTTCCAGTGTGGTGGCCATTTTTCTGTTTTAACAGGTCTCATCTTCTAGTAAATAAACACTGAGCCAAGCCTGGCAAATGAAATGCTTACCAGGGGCTCAGCCCTCCCAGCCAAAGTTCCCATGAGGACAGAGAGCTGCGGCCCTGGAAACGTGCTTCCTGGGAGATCCAGTTGAGGTAGCAAGGCAGTCACCCTGAGAAACACAAATCAGCCTCAACCCTGTGGCAGGACAGGTCGCCCAGAAGCCCAGCCCTAGTTGAGAGGCCAGTGGTGAGGCTAGGGATTACCTCTAAATCTCTGGGATTCTTACCTACTTTGGGTCATTGATTTCTCTGGAAAAGGAGTCAATACTATGTTCTCCCACTCTTCAGAAAAAAAGCATATACTCAGACACAGCAACTTTTGCTCACCAACCCAGGAGGTCTGACCCCAGTTAAAAACTATGGCCGCAGACTTAGCTTCTTATAGGACTTTTCTTAAATACCTGGTTCACTTTTTAGGGAGGAAACAAGTGCTTGAGAGCATGGTTTCTGCAGTCAGGTTCTAGTCTGAACTCCCACCTCACCATTCACAGTGGCCTTACAACTGACTTTAAGCAAGCACCTTAACCTCTCTGTCACTCTTCATCTGTAAACTGGGGTAAGTAATGCCTGTTTCATAAGGATGTCATCACGGCTGAGTGAGTTCACTCATGAAAGAGTTTAGACGAGTGTCTGGTAGTTAAGGTAAAGCATCAACAATTCAAAATGGTCATCATTCATCTTATTGCCAGTCCCTTGTGAAAGTTTCTTGGCATCTGTTTGTGACAAGACCAGCTTCTTGGTTTAGGCTAAACTCTCTCTTCATCTCTCAGCCTGAATTCTCTCTTGCCTTCATCTTCTTACCCGACCTTTTTTGTTTGTGCAATAGTTCTTTTTGGCAGTCACAGAGCTAGCATAATACCTCAATATTTCCAAATTGAGGAAACACTCAAGGTCTTTTTCAACTAAACAAGTCTTTTCCTGGATTTGAGGATTGTTGTTTGAAACCTGTGTTTTCACCCTACCCACCCCCAAACTCAAGATCTGTGGGAGTCACAGTTTCTCACCCAGGCTCTCTCACTCACTGCTTCTTCAGCTGCTCCATCCCCCTCTCCCATCCTGGGTCTGGTCACCTCATCAGCTGGTCTCACCAGAGTTCAGTGGCCTGAATTCCGCTTTCCTAGACAAAACTGTACCTGCACTAGAGGACAGACTCCTACAGGCATCTCCAGACCACAACTGTAGGTCCGAGACACAGAAAGCATAATGTGAGTATCAGTTCACCCCTCATACAACTGGCACATACCCACCCTGGTTGAGTTGGGAAGGAAATAAATTTTGACTTTTAGAACTGCTCCTGCTTCCACATTGGTCCCTCTCCCTCATCCCAGGGGCCTTCATCTAAACCTATCCTGGGTTTCTTTATAATCACCCCTCCCAGGGAACAAATTAACAGAAACTAAGAAGTTGCCTCTCTTAATGGCTTTGAAATTTAGTGAGAAATTTTGAAAAGAGAGCCACAGATAAGAACCTCCAATGAAAGCTTTTAGATGTCAAGCTCTTTTCAGGTGAGGATGGGGCAGGAGGAGACACCCTGTCACAGCTGCCATATTGGATGGCTACCCCCCCCCCCAGCCTATCCATCAGGCTGTCCTGGTCACAGATCCAACACGGTTCTAGGCACACAGTTGGTTCTAATTAAGTCTTTGTTTAATTAATTGGCCCTTATAAATAATGTAAAAAAAAAATCAAAATAAATGGCTCCGTTGTATCCAGGGCACATTTGAGCCATACCTTAGACATACAGCCTTTGTATGCTAAGCGGGAAGAGAACTCATTTGTTGTGAGAGTTCTTATCATATTCCTGGTGGTGTGCTCACTTTACTTCGTATCATTTTTCCTGTCATTCTATAAGGTTTGTAGTATTATTATCCTTAGGTTGCAGCAGAGAGTCTCCAGGAGCTTAAATAACTTAGAAAGGTATAATGGAGTAAAAATACAATGGACTTTGGACTCCTTTTTAGCTTCAAATCTTTGTCCTAATACATTCTAAGTTATGAAACAGATGACAGCAGAACTTTTCCTAAAGCAAAAGTGGGGGCCCATAGGAACCCCCACTGTGTACTCATCCAACTCTCACTTACCTCCCCTTGAAGAAACCTTGAAATACAATTGGAAGCTCCTGGATTCAAAGCCAGACACACCTGCCTGTGACTCCCAGCTTCACTGCCCCAGGTGGTGAGGACTCAGCCAGCCTCTACTTTCTGTTTGTCTGTCTATACAGGACGGGCTGGTTCTGATGACTGCCTGATGTGCGGGGGGACTGAGGGGTTGCATACACAGCCAGCGCTGAGCAAATGGCAGTCATGTGACCACTTACGTTTGCATAGTGAGCAAGTCACAGACCAAACCCAGGACAGGCAATTTCAGAGCTCATGCCTTGCCTGCCCCATTGTACCAACTCCAGTCTTCTAATTAGAACCTAAAGAAAGCACACAGGACCCAAAGGCAAGCCAGTTTATGATGAAATGTGGAATGCTAACAAGAAAGAACAACACCTGCAAAACAGACATTTTACAAAGAGAAGCACTGGCCCCACATTCATGCAGGCTGCCACGCTCCCTAGCATCGAGTACAGCTATTCAAGGGTGAATTGATTGAGTGTGGGAAAGGCTGATGGGAACACAAATGTGGGCCACTGGTAAACACATGTGACTTGTGGAGCCTTGTTTCACTTGTCTTAAAATACTGTATTAAAAATCCACCACGTACGAAATTTCTTTTGATTTGCTTTGGAGTTTTTTTTAATCAGTTTGCAAATGTGATATGAATTTAAATATCTTGTAATAAATGTTAAAACACAAGAGCTAAGAAATCGGTTTGTCAATCACTTTTCTGTCAAAGCCTCATCATCAACTCTCTTTCTCAAGGTAATTCTAAAAATAAGGAAGTTAACACCCTTCCACTGCAGCAGTAACTCTCCTTATTCAGCCACTAAGAGCAGACAGCATAGCAGACCTGGGGCATCCTTTATCCATGTCCCACCTCGCCGGAGCAAGCACCCACCACCGTTTCTGCGCTGACGCTGCCACTGCAGAGAGCTCAGTGGGACTCAGAATGCTCTGTCATTTGCTACAGCTGGGTCTGGCTAAGCTGACATGGCCTGGGGAAGCCAGTGCTGATTTAGGGGTGATTCAAGGCTCCCCAGTTTGAGCCCAGTGACAGGAAAGGTGATAAAGAGGCACACGTTCAGGTTATTACTCTGAACTGCAAACTTGAAGAGAATAGCAACGGGCTTTCCTATGAAGATAATTCAAGATTTAACTAGCTCTGAATCCATGCTATTTCTTGAAGTACAATTTCATGCAGCTTCATTATAGAAAATAACACTGTCATAATTTGTATTTTTCTTTACTAAGAAGAACTGTCAAATGGTGGCTCATTCTTTTATGTGAATGCGGCCATTAACGAGGTTTCACAGGTGTAACACAAGCCTCAGATTAATGTATTAGAAGGTAAATGGTTTAGACCTGAGTTATTCTGCTGCTATCTTTCAAACTATGCACAAAGTGTTTCAAATACCTTTAGATTGAGATCCCATCTCCTTCCTTTTAAAGTGTCTTTTGCTTCACTGTGGTAGACAGAATACTGCCCCACCAAAGACCTACATCCTAATCCACAGAAGCTGGGATGTTCATTATGTGAAAAAGGGACTTTGCATGTGCAATTAAGTTAAAGGATCTTAGGACGGGGAAATTAGCCTGGATTATACAGGTGGGTCCAATGTAATCCCAAGGGTCCTTATAAGTGAGAGAAGGAGGCAGGAACATCAGAGTTGGAAGTTTGATGACAGAAGCGGATGTCAGCATGATGCAATTTCTGGCTTTGAGGAAGCCAAGCCAAGGAATGCAGTAGATCTCTAGAAGATGGAAAAGGCAAGGAAACAGATTTTCCCCTAGAGCATCCAGAAGGGACACAGCCCTGCCAACACCTTGATTTTAGCCCAAAGGGACCCGTTTCAGACCTCCGACTTCCAGAACTGTAAGATAATAAATGTGTGTTATTTTAAGCCATGAAATTTGTGCTAATTTATTACAGTAGCATCAGGAAACTAATCTATTGATGTTCCCCTTTTTTCCTACTCCACATTCCACCTCCCTGTACACACACAGTGTAACCTTCCCTGGTTGAAGCATTAATTCTTCCAGAAAGTTGTCTTTTCTGACTCCTGCTCCACCCCACCCCCAAAAGAGGTGAGATGCCTCTCTCCCTTCTGACCTCCATCGTAGCATTTATCACAGTGTATCATCATTGCCTATGGTTTGTCTATTTCCTCCACCAGACAGTGAACTTCTGTAGGGCAAGAACTACATCTCTGTATTTTGTATCCCCCGCTCTCAGCACACTGTCTGGTGTAGCATAGACCCTCAAAAATATTTTTTACGGTCAGGCAGGGTGGCTCACGCCTGTAATTCTAACAGTTTGGGAGGCCGAGGCGGGTAGATCACCTGAGGTCAGGAGTTTGAGACCAGCCTGGCCAACATGGCGAAACCTCGTCTCTACTGAAAATACAAAAAAATTAGCCGGGCATGATGGTGGGCACCTGTAATCCCAGCTACTCAGGAGGCTGAGGCAGGAGAATCGCTTGAACTGGGGGGGCAGAGATTGCAGTGAGCCGAGATCGTGCCACTTCACTCCAGCCTGGGCAAAAGAGCGAAACCCCGTTTCAAAAAAAAAAAAAAAAAATTTTTTTACATCAATAATTGCCGTTTGAAAAAGTTATGAGCACTTCATCTTCTACTGAAAATAATACCCATCTTCACATTTGATATTGTGAACAAGTATTGAATGAATAAACAAATGAAAATGTGCTGTCAAATCAAAATGCATTCAAGCATGAAGCACATCAGGAACAGCAATGGCCAGCCCACTGGCCTTTTTAGGCTCTTTGTTTCCCCAAGACCAGAGCACAGCTTCCTTCTCAGTAGTCCTCACTAAGGCATCTCAACAACTCTTCCTGGACTTAATACAGATTTGCCTAATGTTAACTTGCCCAAATAATTTTGTTTTAGGTTATTCTATACACAGCAATAATGCCTAAAAAGGTTATGTATCATTTAAGGAAATTTCAATTTTGACATTAATAAAAGAAAAAAGTTACCAAAGCAATGCAGCTATTCTTCTGAAGGAAGGAGGGAAAATGCCTCAATAAGGGATATAAAATTCTGAAGGGAATGGAAGCAAGATTTTACAAGACTGTTTGAGGTAATGTCAAGTACAAGAACAAAAGAACATAAACTAAGGCTCAGAAAGGGTCAGACCCTCAAGGAATTTAGGCAGAATTTCTTTAGAGATAGAGAAGTAACTTTATAGACTAAAAATAAGAGTTAAAGTAGAGGAGAGGCTGTTATAAATATATTTGAAGCTGTTAGACCAAAATTGTTCCCTGAGCTACATTCAAATCATAGATCATGGTTTCTAATTCTTCAGAAAAGAACAACTTGAGTTGAGTATTGGCCTCTCTTTTGGTGACGTCCTTTTTAATCTTCTTTTTAACTTCTTTCAAATTAGCTATTTAATTTAGCCACTTGGTGGGGCCTTAGGGTTCTCAGCAGTGCCATACAGAGTGTTGGCCTCACATATGAGACAACAGAAACTTTGAGATTAAATTGCCCGGACGGTGGCTCACACCTGTAATCCTACCACTTTGGGAGGCCAAGGCAGTTGGATCATTTGAGGTCAGGAGTTCGAGACCAGCCTGGCCAACATGGTGAAACCCTGTCTCCACTAAAAAATACAAAAATCAGCTGGGTGTGGTAGTACATGCCTATAATCCCAGCTACTCGGGAAAGTGAGGCAGGAGAATTGCTTGAACCCGGGAGGCAGAGGTTGCAGTGAGCTGAGATAGCACCACTGTACTCCAGCCTGGGCAATGGAGTGAGGCTCCATCTCAAAAAAATAAATAAATAAATGGTATGCCTTAGCATAGGTGATGAGTCCTTGACTGGGAAGACTGGAATTCAGACCTGTTATACCACAAAGGTACTGCTTATTGAATTGGACCTGGGCTGTAATTCTTCCTTCCCATCTGAGAAACAAGGCTGCTGTGATAAACTTCTCATCACCTCCAGAGACCATTGTTGTTATCATTTGCCTACTACATGCATAAATCTTTTATTACAAAAGATAATTATTATCTGTGCCACTTACTTGATAGTCTTGTTAAATGAGTAGCTTGCTCAATAAGTATGATGTATTCAATGGGGAAACAAATCACTCCTGAAAGGAAGAGGGGCTTGAGCTAGCAGTTGTGGGATGGGTGGAAGTTGAATATGTGCAGAGAAGGAAAGAGAGTGGGAAAGGATCAGAAGAGGATAGGGGAGTGGGGGACAGCACGTGTCTTCAGCAGAGGGTCTGTGTGAGGTAGATGTTAGCCACCTCCTTGGGATAGGGCACGTTAGAATTGGAAGCAGGCCTAGGGCATAGTCAACATTAGCCCGGACTAGGTCAAAATGACAAGTCCTTTGAAGGCGCAGCTAGGGTCAAACAATCTCAACTTAGGGCAATGACTGACACAGAATGTTGTGGGCATCAGAGCAGTGTAGGTTGAGGTGGCTGAAATCAGGACAAGTATAAAAGTAGTCAGCTTATTTTTTGTTTTTCTACTCTGCAGAATGAAGAGTCTGGCACTTGTCTTTTAAAATGCACATTAACAATAAAATTGAAATAACATATTCTATCAGATTGGCAGAAATTATTTTTAGAATATTATCTTGGTCCATTAGGGCTGCAATTACAAAATACCATAAACTGGACAATAGAAATTTATTTCTCACAGTGCTGAAAGCTAGAAAGTCCAAGATCAAGACACTGAATCGGTGTCTGGGGAGGGCCCGTTTCTTGGTTCATAGATGGCGCCATCTTCCTGCACCCACACTTGGTGGGAAGAGAAAGTTCGCCCTCTGGGTCTCTTTACAAGGGCACTAATCCCAATCATGAGATCATGATTTCATCTCCTCCTGGAGGCTTGGGTGTTAGGATTTCAACATATGAATTTTGAGGGGGACACAAATGCTCAGACTATAGCAAATATTTAAAGCAAGGAAGGGTACTGAAAGACAGGCATTCGTATATTCACTGGTGGGGGCGCATGCCGGAACAAACTTTCTGCAAACAGTCAAAATTAATTCATTTACTTAATTATTTGTTGAGCATTTACTATTTATGAAGCACAGGTCTTTGGAAACATCTTGCCTTTCGGTCACCCTCCTTCTCCCCAGTGTTCTCCTGTTGCCCTCTGGCTTCCCAGAGCATCCCATCACTGATGCTACAATCTGAATATTGCAGAGCCCTCCTGATTGAGATTAGTGCCATTATGAAAGAGACCACGAAGAGGTAGCTAGCCCCTCCCACCAGTAAGGAAAGAGCCTCACAAGACACTATATCTGCTGGTGCCTTGATCTTGGACTTCACAGCCTGCAGAACTATGAGAAACAAATGTTTGTTGTTTATAGGCCATCCAGTTTATGATAGTTTGTTACAGCAGCCTAACCAGACTAAAACACCTAACCAGACCCATCTTCTTTAAACAATGATCCAAGATTCAGACTTATCCCTCCACCTTGTTTCTCTTTTAAAACATATCTGCTTGGTATCCCATCCCACTAGGGCCCTGTACCAGCTAGCTCACCCCAGTAAAGTACAGTGAGTGACATCAAACACAAATTTAATTTGAAAAAATTCAACTTAAATTGTACCCTCCAGAATAAAAATAATTTTTTTTTGTATAACCTGAACCCTGAATGCGAGTCAAATGCTTCATCTGGTGCTCACCCAAAAACAGCAATCTATTCCAACACTGAGGAAAAGCTGTGTTAGACATTACATACACACAAAACCATGTGTAGTCGAATTTCCTGGCAATTTGATGGTAATTTTGACTACATTGAATAGTCTCCCAACTCATTAATAGAATCTGACCCTGTCTCTAAGATGCTTCTCTAACTCAGGCTGAAGAGCTAATGGTTAATAATAATGTGTTTCTTAAAGAGATATTTGTGTTGTAAAGGAGCACATTTGAAGGAGTGATGCTTTTTCCAGGAAGAATAAGCCTGTTGGAGACGCAATATTTATTTGGGTGCAGGGGGAAGGGAGGGAGCTGCCTCCTGCTTGTACAGCAGGCCTTGAATTCTGTCCTTTTCAGATTGGTTAGACGAGCCAGGCTGGTCCAAAAAAAGTGGTTCACAGTGTCTTGGATGCCCTTTCATGTACTGCACATGCTTCTGGAATAAATACTGACATCCATGTATGGCTGGGGGAGTAAAATCAGCATTCACTAAGCAGGTAACAGGAACCTAGTTGTATAAGTTACTCCATCATATACCTCACTGAATCCTCACAATTACTACGTGAGGTAGCTATTGTAGCTATTTTTATAGATGAGGAAACTGATGCTCACAGTACTGAGTTGTACATTAGTAAAGCAAAGATTTAAACTCAGGTCTAACTGACCACTGAGGCCAACTACAATGTAACCTTGCTCCTACTAACTTGCCTAAGGACAGCTGATAACCACTTTGAGCCTTTTGATTTAGACTGGAATGTTCCCAAGTTCCTTTGTCATGCTTGTAGTACAGATTAACTAATAACTCCTTACATCTTTGTGTCATTTAGCAATTTGTAAAGCACTTTTAGCTATATTACCCCTTTCTGTCAAAACTTCATAAAGCTACAGGGCAAATATTATCACCCTCAGTTTTATAAATAAAGCAGTTGATATAACCCCAGGAAGCCTAGCAAAAAAGAAAAAGAAAAAAGAAAGAAATTGAGGACCAGAGAGTTGAGAACTGACTAAGGTCACGTGGTTAGGAAAAGGTGGGCAATTTTGTGGCTAGGAATGATGGGACATTAACTCTGGCACACTCTGCAATGCCACATGGACCAAGCTTAGAATTTCATTACATCAATCAGCCACACCTGTAGAAGAGCCATCAGAAATGGATCTACCTGGCCTGGCGCAGTGGCTCAGCATTTCGAAAGGCCGAGGCGGGTGGATCACTTGAGGTCAGGAGTTCAAGACCAACCTGACCAACATGGTGAAGCCCCGTCTCTACTAAAAACATATATATATATATATTCAAAATTAGCCGGGTGTGGTGTCACAAGCCTGTAATCTCAGCTACCTGGGAGGCTGACACAGGAGAATCACTTGAACCTGGGAGGCTCAGGTTGCAGTGAGCTGAGATCGTGCCATTGCACTCCAGTCTGAGCAACAAGAGTGAAACTCCGTCTCAAAAAAGAAAAGAAAAGAAATGGGTCTACCTCTGCACCAAATGCAGAGGTAGCAAACAGGAGGCCAAGATCGGCTTTGAGGAGTCTGTGTCTTTTTCCTTAGGAAACTATTTCTGGCTCATGCTGAACAGATTAGAACATTCCAAACTCATACCAGGACCTGAGTCAGAATCCAAAATATTTCTTTTCAATTTCCATAATGTTTTTCTCCTTTCTAAAATTGTTCACTTAATTAAAGATCTGCCTGTTCCTATGCCTTTCTCAGTTACCTTCCAAAGTACAAAAATTACATCAGACAAAAATTTATGTGCTTGTTCTCCAAACTGCAACGTGCTTGCATCACATCCCTTCCCAATTTTAGATTTCTCCATCATATCTGTATCTGTAAAAGCTTTATTCATGGTTAAGGAGAAATTAGATGGTATTTGGCTAGAGATGCAAGAATATACAAATTCCATCCTCTCCACAGAGGCCCCTAGACAGCAAACACCCAAGGAGTAATAGTAGGAATGAAACAAAATATCACTTTCTTGTTAGCCAGATGGGAATATCTTAGATGAATCCTATTTCCCCTACACTACTGTGGACCATAGGGAAATCCCACTGGCCATTATCCTATATTTATGTTCCAGGAGTAATAGTGACAACCTTGGATTCCATCCCTGGAAATTTTCCCTCTTGTCAATCTGCCAACACATACCAAATCATATCTTCAGAGACCACGAAAACTGAAATTCAACATATAATGGGAATGAGATGCGGTTACCACAGAGCTACCAGTATGCTCTGTCCTAGGCCACTCCGTCCTGTCAGCAGCTTCAGACAACTGACAACTACAAAGCTGTCAACAAAGTCAGCAAAGAGCAAGGCAAACTCTTACCACGCGATGAGAACGAGCAGGCATAAAAGTGGATTTCCCTGAATGAAATGGGAGCTCTGAGGGGTTAAATGTGAAGTCAGGTGTGCAAGTGAGACCCACAAACACCCCAGCACCTCAGGCCTGGATGTGCCAGTCCAGGATTTAAACAGATGGAAAGTGTCTCTTCTGTCCTTGAGAGGACAGATAAACATAATAAAAAGGAATGTGATGCCTGTTTCTTAAATTTCTCTTTTCAGGCGCTTCTCAGCCATCTAGTTTCTAAATGTTATAGGAACTTAATGCTACAATAATTCAATATGCAGGAAGATGTAGCCAGGCCTGAATACCCAAGATCTAAAAATTGAACCACGTACCACTGAGGTTTTAGTTATTGGTTTGAATGTTCTTTTGTGACAACTCTTCTACAGAATTTGAAATTTTTCCCACCCCTACCTTGCTAATTCCATGTATTTAAAACTGAAATTCATCCAAATTTCCATTTCCAGAGAAACACATTACACCAAGATTGATTATTATGTTAAAACCTGGATGCACATAAACTAGAGCCTGAGATATTTAGATTATCCTTTTAAAAAATAGTGCAACAATATTTTCCCTGTTTCTCCTATGTCTCATGGAATCACAATGCTAGAAGGCACACTCAGGAAGTTAGGCATATTTCTTAGGTTAGTTTGCATAGGATTCATTTTAAGTGACTCTTAATAGAATCTTAGACTTACAGAAGGCACCTTGAGGTCACAAACTGATTACCCAAGGTATGTTTTGTTTGGCCAGCACAAGGCTTTACATTTTTTTAATGTGTTGCCAACATTCAAATATCAGGAAATTTCTCAGAAGAAAAGTAGAATCCCTGGCTTCTCTGTTAAAACCAGAAGCTCTGGCCATGCTGTGCACTATTTCCACATGGCCAGCATCAGCCAGAGTGGGAGGAGAGCTGTTCCCTGCAGACAGGCAGAGGACCCTGGGCCCACCGTCCCCATCACCTGGCCTCATCCCCCCAAGTTCTTGGAGTGATGGCTCAAAGCAATGGCTCTGAACTGGCAGTTTTATCAGAGTTGCCTAGAGAGAACTTTCCACCCCATTTATGTCCCAAATGCCCATGGAGAACCACTGCCTTACATATCATCCAGCCCATCAGGTGAAATACGAAAGAAAAAACAAAAACAGCATTACCTTTTCCTGAAGACGTAATGTTCCACTCCTATCACTAAGGCAATAACAGATTCTACTACAGAAGTGTGTCTGACACTCAAAATCTTTCATCAGTTTGCCTAATTTATTCATCAACCAATCAATACAGAGAAGAAGAAAAAAAATCTTTCAAGAAACTCTGATAAAACTGACACCCTGATAAAACTGACAAATTATCTTAGTCAAAATGGTCAAAGCAATAGCTTTCATCTGTGATAAAGCTTGACTTTGGTGTTTTAATCCCTACTTTCCTTGATGGAAAAACCTTTAAAAAAAAAAAACAGTTCTACCCAAAGGAATTAGTTCTATAAGTCCATCTATATGAGAGCTAAGATCTTAATGTCTCAAAACAGCTACCTTTGCAACAAATTCAAAAACAGTTCAAGTCCCCAAGCCTAAACTAGTGTTGCTCAAAGTGTGAACTACAGACCAATATAAGCATCACCTGGGAGCTTGTTAGAGGTGCAAAGTCTCAGGTGCCATCCCTTGCCTAAATCAAAAGCTCGGGGGCCAGAGGACAGCAATTTGTGTTTCTGGAAGCCCTCCAGATGATTCTGCTATGTGCTAACATTTGAGAATCATGGTAGGGTTTCAGAACCTTCTGGGGAGACAAAACAAACAAACAGATTTCTGGGTCCTACTCTCAAGTGCATTTCTAACAAATTACAAGGTAGTACTGTTCCTGCTGGCCAAGGAACCACATTTTGAGTGACACTGCTCCCTCTACGCTAGTGGTTCTCAGCCCTGACTGCCCACTAGAATCACCTAAAAAGAAGAAAGAGGGAGGGAGACTATTGACCAGGCCCCACCCCAAACCAACTGATTCAGGAATCTTGAAGGATAGGACCAAAACCCTGGTGTTTTTTAAATGCGCCACCCTAACATATAGTCAAATAGAGAACCACTGCTCTCAGCATAACTAACTTCTACCATTGACATTAGCTCTCCTAACTCACTGATATAATCATTTGTCTTCTCTGGAAATGTTCTGAGACTATTTATGTCTTAAGAGACAGCCGTGGCCAATAATCTCAGCTGTTTTAGTAACCTTTTCCAAGAGCAGCCGCTCATCAGTTTGGTAAGACTTGTCCCTCACAGTCATTTTCCATCCCATTCTTGGATTCTTACATGAAGATAGTGTTATTTGGGGATAACTGCTAAGGAACGATGTCAGCAAATTGTTTCTGCCAATAGGTAAAACCCATAGCCATGAAAGTCAGACATCCTCCAAATAACACATTCCATGGCAAAAACTAAATGTTTTGGCTAAGGAAGAGACACAGATGTTCTAATATTCTCAGTACCAGTGTAATTTCCTTCCAAGCAACTTCAACAACTCCAAAAGAGATTTGTTTAACTTAAGTCAGCAAAGGTATCAATATGGCGGCAGGGGAAGGGGACAGGACACACAACCTTACACCCCCTTAAAACACCATTTAAGGAAGGAGCAGCTTGAGGAGATGGCCTCTTACTATACAAAACCACTACAAGGACTTTAAAGAAGTTTTGATGAGAAGAAATGTGGATAGATGCCAATGTTTGCCCAAAACATTTTTTAAAAGATTTCTAAAGAAATATTCCATAGCTATCAATGGATCCAAATACCTTAAAACTTGAGTTTCTCCCTGAAGCAGTTTATACTAGTGACAGCTCATCAAATAAGGGGAAGAAGTAAGATGAAAACAAAATGCATATTCATGTGTAATAACAGAGTAAAAAGACACTATAGGAGAAAATATTGATAAACAAATATTTTCCTAGAGAAAGTGATGTGTATCTTTTAGCTTCATAAAAATACACTTGAAAGAGGAAAACAAACTTTTTTTTCCATTTTGGCTTTATTAGAACAACAAGAGACTTTGTGTCTCCCATCAAAGCACACCCAGGCCCTTTTGTCATGTCTGAGAAACTATTGATTCCTCTATTAAATTGTGCTATATGGAAAAATCTTGACAAGAGCAATATCATTTATTAGACTAACAAATATGTTAGTTGAACCAGCTTTGGAGACTTCTAAAATCCATTATACAACTGCAGCTCTTTTACAGAGACCAGGATGTATTACAGAGACCAATTCTCAGGACACAGTATGACTAATTTACTTGCACATTTCAAGAGACCATTATTTCTTAGGAAGAGTAGAAAAATTATAACCTTCAACTTTGGGGGAAATCACCAACAGCTGATGTGTCCATACTGAATATCGCAACAAACTGGATCTAAATTCCCTAATATTTCCATTTTCAGCATTTTCTGACACTAAAATTTTTATAAGGGGAAACAAAGCGAGAGGAATGACTACAAAGAACAAAACTGACCAGACAATTTTAGCTAACTTTTTGCATAAGGTTATCAAAGCCCCACCCTGGTCCTGCCCCTTTGTTCACACCTCATTTTTCCATGCACCCTAATCTACTCCTCACCCTGTTTTTGTTCCTTTTTTCCTTTGGACAGTGAGACCTTGTGTCCCCACCTACCCCACCTTTTTAAAATAGACATAGGATCTCCCGCTGTCTCTCAGGCTGGTGTGCAGTAGTGAAATTATAGCTCACTGAGCTTCAACCTCCCAGGCCCAAGCAATCCTCCTGCCTCAGCCTCCCTAGTAGCCGGGATAACAGGTGCTTGCCACCAAGCCCGGCTAATTTTTTATTTCATTTTTTGTAGAGACAGGATCTTGCTTTTTGCCCAGGCTGGTCTCAAACTCCTGGGCTCAAGCGATTGTCCCTCCTCAGCCTCCCAAAGTGCTGGGATTACATATGTAAGCCACCATGCCCAGCCAGCCATTTTAAGTCCTCAAATAAGACACCGTACTAACAGCCAAATGCATTATCCTCTGTGGCCAGCAAGATATGCCAAACTCAGAGAATCAGAGCTCTGCAAGCTGCTTCAGAGTTCACTTTGTCCAACTACTCCCCTTTGCAGGAGAGGGAACTGAGGCCCACAGAGGGAAAGAGACCCACCATAAGGCACAGTAAATCTGTGGCAGAGCCAGGCTGCCAATGGCATTTGCTTCCCTCCTCTGCACACAAGCTCTCTTCATCTGTCGCAAATATGGTGAGAAATTCAGGCTCCATCTTAACTTGCAGCACTCTGAGGCCCTTGTGGCAATCTGAAATATCACCTGGAGGCCTTCCCCCTACTATTACAAAGTTAAACTGGCCCAGTAGGTTGGCTCACACCTGTAATCCTAACACTTTGGGAGGCCCAGGCAGGAGGATCGCTTCAGCCCAGAAGTTCAACACCAGCCTGGGCAACATAGTGAGACCTCATCTCCACAAAAAATACAAACAAATTAGCCAGGCATGGTGGCACACATCTGTAGTCCTAGCTACTCAGGAGGCTGGGACAGGAGGATCACTTGAGCCAGGAGTCTGAGACTGCAGTGAGCTGTGATCACACCACTGTACTCCAGCCTAAGTGACAGAGCCAGAACCTGAGACCCTATCACTAAAACACGAAAAAATTCAAAAAGTTAAACTAATCACTCCTTAATGATCAATGAATGACAAAGGGTCAGTGCCTACATCTTGTATAGACAATCGAACTCACATCCTTCCAAATGTGCACCCAACTCCACCAAGCTGTATGCTGAGATAAGCAGGGTCATTGAAAGGGCCAGCTTCAGGGGAGAAGGGAGAGCCTCTGAGCTGCCAGGGACTCCCAAGTACAAGGCAGCTGGCTCAGCCATTCACTAGACCTTTCAGCCTCTGGAAGGAAGGTGCTCAGGATGACAGGAGCCTTTCGTCATAAACCTCCAGCAAGCCCAGAAGGAGGAGGAAAACTCCATTGCCTTTGTCTACATCCCGGTAAGAGGCTCAGCACCAAGCAGACCAGATAGTTGTGGCAACATCATCCTTGGTCAGCCTCTGCTTTGGAGGATATAGGGCAGCAACTGCAGGGAAGTGAGAACAGAGGGCACAGGAGGTAGGGAGGAAACATAGGTGAGAAAAAGGGAAGAGGAATGAGGGAAAAGCCTGCATTCTGAAAAAGAATTATAGGACAGCCTTCTAATGCTCATCCAGATCCTGTTCTCTCTGCCTTCTGGGACCTTCTGGTCCCATGAAGCGATTATCCTTCCCAGTCCTTGGGTGGTTCCATGTGACTGGTCCAGGCTAGAGTGGGGGGTGGGGGTGACACAGGGTGGAGGATTTAATACCAGCATGAGTCCCTCCAGGGATCCATCCCCAGCCTGGGGAGAGTGGAAGCACTTGTTGCTACAGGGAGTCGTAAGATTGGAGAAGCCAGGGACGAGGAGCTAATACGTGGAAGACATTTATTTGGCTTGGACTGACACCCAGATCTCCAGGCAATTTTGCTTAAGTGAGAAATAAACTCTGCCATGTTGAGCCACTGAAATTTAGAGGTTTTTTATTACTGCAGTATAACCTAGCCTTTTCTGGTTGACAGAAGAATAGATAAAGAGTAGAGAAGTAGAGAGTTGATAGAGAACAAGAAAGAAGAGAAGAACGGGGGACAGAAGGAGAGAGTGGGGGAAAAAGGAAAGAGGGAATATGAGAGCTGAATGCGATCACCCTCATGTAAATTGCCTTATCCTTGTACAGCTAGCCCTGGGAGCACAAGAAAGACATAAGGAAATGTGCTCAGCAATAACTCCCACGAGAGAAGTCAGTGCTCATGGGTAACAAGTTAGCCACTGTGATGCATTTGTACTCATCTCCCTGCTGAGTCATGCTTCATGTAATGCACATATGTTTGTTTATTAAATATTTATTGAGCACCTACTAAATGCCAGGCATTGTAGTGAGCACTAGAGATACAGAAAAGACTAATGTAAGCATGGTTCCTGGCCTCGTGGAGCTTATAAACTATTATTTCTTTTCCTTTAAATTCTGCAAGTAACTCTTTCCAATATTGCACCTGGCACAAAGACAAGAATGATTGCAAACTTCAGCCACCAGCCAGTGATAAGTTTGAGGAAAAACCTCCAGGGACTCCACTAGCTGATTCTGCCAGGAACTGGCTGTGGGGACTTAGTGAGAAACCCATGAGTTCTGGGGATCAGTTTTCTCATCTCTGATATAATGAAGCTAGGCCTAATGACCTCTATGCTACTTCCAACTCTAATCATAATAATTATAATAACAGCACCAATCATAGCAGCCAACATTTATTAACCATTTACTACATGCAAGGCACAGAGCTTGGACTATTGCATTTAATCCTCACATCAACTCTATAAAGTAAGTGTTATCATTCTCATTTTGCATATGAGTAAACTGAGGCTCAAAGATGTGAAGAGGCTTGCCCAAGGCCACAGAGCTAGTAAGTGCTATCACTTACTAGAGCCAAGATCTGGAGGGAATTCTGACCAAGTCCTGAGCCCATGCTCTTACCCACTCTGCCAATAGCTGTCACCATAAAATATGTCTATTACTGTGGTAAAAAAAAAAAAAATTAAACATAGGAGACAAAGCAGATGTGATTTTTAACAAGCTCTTTGGGATGCTAGTACTCCACCCACTACAACCCCAGAAAAGAGTCCTAAAAGAGATCCTGGAGGCCCTTTAAGGTGCCTACTAGAAACAAAGTTTAATCATCATTTTCAATCTCTTCTGAGAAATGGAAGACTTTTGTCTGGACTATATATATCATTCCTGCTCTGTGTTAATCTAGTTGCCTCATTGGGTCCACAGAAAGGATAGTGTGAGTCTTCCCTTTGGACCTCACCCCATCTTTTTGAGCTCCTGTGACTGTAGGGACAACTTCCTGTCCCTCCTTTGTCCACATCAGGCCAGCTAGGTTACTGGCTGTCCCTGCACCATGTCAATTTGCAGCCTCCGGTTCCTGCAGTCTTGAGAGCCAGACCTATTTCACCTGAAACACCTCCACCCATCACTCTTTGTTTCAGCCAGTGTTGGTTACTTGTGTTCCTGGCTGTCCTTAGAACTAAATAAGAAAGTAAACCAACAAACAGTTACAGACATTTTTCTCTAGGCTTGTAATGGAACGTCAGACTAACCAGGTATTCCATGAATCTTGGTAGCCTAACTTTTTAATTAAAAAGTTGTTTCAAAAGAGTTCTTGAATAGAAACTCTAAGTAACTGCCTGCCAACTCCAACTACCATGCCTAAGGAATCGGCAATGAGGAGAATTGAATGCAGAGGAAACAAGATTTTGACTATCGTCTTAGAGGAAAAGAGACACCTTAAAACATACAGCCTAGAGGGTGGGCTGCATCATGATACAGTGCAGTTGAACAACTTCATTCTAACAGAGAGATCCCACTCTGCCAGAAGATACCATATTCAGCCTCATGCCCTTTCTGTTTGTCTTCACAGCATTAAAAAATGTTTTCATATATTGTCAATATTTTTTAAACAGAAGATCTCACATAGAATCCAGATTTCAGACCTGTCTTGAAGTCAGAAGATATGGTGAAACTGAGCATATATCCCCTGCGCCCCCACAGCTAGGAAGGGCAGACGGGGAGTAGCAGCTGCCCCTCTCTGGATCAGGCCTGAGTTCTCTGGTTCTCTATAATCTCTACCACTCCCTAATGTCTCATACACTGGCCTGCTTGTCTATTTGTTACCTCCCTGGATCCTGCAGCCCCTTTAGTCAGCCTGTTTCATCCATTCTGCTTGGCAACTGAGGAGAAGAAGGAAATTATAGACAGGTTGTATGTGGGTGTCCATGTGTTAAAATCCTTCTGAAAACTCCTGATCTGGCTGCTCTCCTTTCCCTATGACCAACTTTCCACCCAGCCTTGCCACATCGGACCTAGTAGACTCATCACCAAGATGTGATGAGCCTAGCATCCTACTCCCAAATGAAATTGCTGGTTATCCACACAGGGCCCTCACTTTTGAGTCCCATATGCTGAAGACCAGGATTACAGTGGATGCCAGGTCAGTTTCATGTACTGTGCTCCTCTCCATTCCTTCCTTATTCAGCACATATATCTGAGTGGTTACTGTGTGCCTAGCACTGCTCTAGGCATTGCACTTGTCCTCATGGATTTTACACTTTATGGGGGAAAGTCAGATAACAAGTAATATGTAATACATAAGATGCTGGTAAGTGCTATGAAGAAAAATGAAATACAGAAGAGGGGTTAAAGGGTGACAGGGGCGCTATTTTAAATACAGTGATCAGGGAAATTCTAATACAGCAACATTTGAGCAAAGACCTAAAAGAGATGACGATGTGCATGGATATTTGTGGGAAAAGTGTTCCAGACAGACGGAAGAGCCAGTCTAGAGCCCTGGGGCGAAATGTGTTGGTGTAATGAAGGAACAGCAGAGGCCAGTGTCGCTGAATCAGGGGAGAGTGATGGGAAGTGAGGACAAAAAGATCCTTGGTTGGATAATGGTGTTGGTTAGATCATGCAGGACCTT
This sequence comes from Gorilla gorilla gorilla, assembly GCF_029281585.2. NCBI lineage: Eukaryota > Metazoa > Chordata > Mammalia > Primates > Hominidae > Gorilla > Gorilla gorilla. The sequence goes on from NC_073235.2 coordinate 78,337,869, forward strand.
CAAGGCCACATAAAGACTTCTGACGTTTAATCCAAGTGAAACGGGGGCCAATGGAGAGTTTTAAGCATAGGAGTAATGTAGTCTGACTTGGGTTTTAAAAGAATCCTTCTGATATGCCACATGGCTTGAACATGAATGTTCATAAGATTGTTCTCAATAGTCAAAGACTTGAAAACATATCTATGAGTTCCGGGGGTCAGTTTTCCCATCTCTGATATAATGAAGTTATGCCTAATGACTTCTATGCAACTTCCAACTCTAATCATAATCATTTTAATAACAGCACCAATCACCTGGGGGGATCTTTTTGGAATGGTGGAAATTTTCTAAACCTGGATTTTGGTAATGTTGTACCACTCTATAAATAACCTAAAAAATCATTGAACTATACATGTCACACATATGAATTTTATGGAATGTAAAATCGTACCTCGATGAAGCTTTTAAAAAATCCTTCTGGCTGCTTTGTGAAAAATAAACTGTAAGGGAACAGGAGTGAAACAAGGGATACCCCTATAAAGGCTGATGTCATTATCCAGGTGAAAGACAATGGGGACTTAGACAGTCATGTGCAGTGGAGGGAGTAAGATGTGGTCAGACCCTGGACATATCTGCAGGCACAACCCATAGAACTGGCCAGTGAGAGAAAGAAGGGTGCCACTGAGAGGTTTACTGAGCGAATGAAGTTGCCATTTTTCTTCTGAAGTGGGAGAGTCTGTAGGAAGAGTGGCTGTGGGAGAGAGTGGGAGAAATGAGTTCTGTTTTAGACATGAAAAAGTGAGATGCCCGCTATGCACAGAAGCTGAAAAATTGAGTAGGATGGAATATGTAAGTTCATGCGAGAGGCTGCTTGATTGAAACTGCAATAATCAGTAGAAAGAACACCACTGTTTTTGTTTTTTTGTTTTTGTTTTCATAATAGCCATTCTTACTGATGAGAACTCACAAACACGAAGAAGGGAATGACAGACACTGGGTCTACTTGGGGGTGGAGGGTGGCAGGAGGGAAAAATAACTATTGGGTACCAGGATTAATACCTGGGTGATGAAATAATCTGTACAACAAACCCTCGTGACACGAGTTCACCTATGTAACAAACCTTCACATGTACCCCTGAAACCTAAAATAAAAGCCAAAAAAAAAGAAGAAAAAGGAAGAACACCACTGAACCAATGTTTAGCAAAATGCCTCTGCATTCTCATTATGCAAGCTGCTGGTAAGATGCAATGGGCAGACACACACACACACACACACACACACACACACACACGTCACATATATTTATGCTTACAGTCACATACATCAAAGTATATGTCTACTGTTAAAAGTTCAGCAGGTATTTCTGTTGTAAAAACCTTATATTAGGCTGGGCGCAGTGGCTCACGCCTGTAATCTCAACAGTTTGGGAGGCCGAGGCGGGCAGATCACTTGAGGTCAGGAGTTTGAGAATAGACTGGTCAACATGGTGAAACCCCGTCTCTGCTAAAAATATAAAAATTATCCGGGTGTGGTGGCACCCACCTGTAATACCAGCTACTCAGGAGGCTGAGGAAGGAGAATAGTTTGAACCTGGGAGGCAGAGGTCACAGTAAGCCAAGATCATGCCACTGCACTCCAGCCTGGGCAACAGGGCGAGGCTCCATCTCAAAAAAATAAACAAACACACCTACATTAGGAGGTAAGGTAGAAGTGTAAATAGAGACAAAAGGAAAGAATATAATGCACTTCATGTTCATTTCGCCATTTTCATAAAGAAATAATATCCAATAACAACGTAATGATGGGATGAAGAGGACTAACATTGTATACACATTAATCATTCCTAAGTTACATATAACTGAAATAAAAGTCTAATTAGTATCCTAAAAAAAATAAAATTTAAAAGTAAGGCAGGCAACAGTATATTTGGCTGCTGTATTTTTCTCCAGTCATCATAAAACCATAGACCCTTAGACATGTAAGGGATCATGTACTGTAAGACAGACACAGATGAGACACAGCACCCCCAAAAGGTGGAACAACTTGCAGGTGAGCATGTTTCTAACTTCCTCAGGAATATTGCATGAAAAGGAACTGTGTGTCTATCTTCCAGAGGAAAATAATAAATAAACTGGGGCACTCTGAATATATCACAAGAGAACTGCCATTGCTACACCAACTTTTCTCACGACTGAAGTTTAGTTTATAAAAAATAAAATAAAATAAGAGATCTCTATGAAAGTAGCTTGGCCATGTAAGCCAAACTAGTAAACGTGCTTATCTTTGAACCCACTGATTCTATTTTCTACATATTAGAAAATTACGTAAAGGAGATATTTGGAAAGAATCAATATTGTTCCTCACATTTTTATTAAATTACTAGTAATAAATGTAAAATAATAGAGTACTGCTAACAAAATTAATTGAAAGTAAATAAAATATCTATAAATGGAGTGTGTTTAAATAAATTAAGGTGTCATCCCATGCAATTATAAAATACTGATGTGATTCCAAATTTACTAATATGAAAAGAAAACAAGGCACGTTGTTGAACATAAAAGAAAACACACATTAAGGAACAGATAATTGAAGTTTCTAAATTTAAAAAATTAAAGAACATGGTATATAGTGTAATCCCATTTGAGATACAGAAAGGCATGAGTGTCTTTGTGGGTGGAGAGGTAGTAGGGCAAAGAGGGCAGGGGATAAAGATATCCAGAAGACTGCTTACCAAAATATTATTGTGTTTATCAATGCACAGAAAAACTTCAAAGCTGGTTTTATTTTGAAATTTATAATAATACTGCATATTATGATCATTTATAATATAGATATATAAATTATAGTTACTGAATCAAGTCTGTCTTCTTCCCCACCTTCTTTTAATGAGAAGAAGGGAGCTGGGAGCAGGATGCTGGTTCACCTAGGTAAGCCCTTTCTAGCACAGGTGTAGGGATTGAGCAGGAGCTGGGTTTGAAAAGAAACAGGAATAGCAAGGCAGGTGGGGGCAGGGAGGCAGATCAGGCAGGTGAGCTCAGAGCAAAGCAACTACAGTTTGTTCCTTGGTATCAGAGGGACCTGGCCCAGAAGACAGAAAAGTGAATTCCTAGGACTGGAAAACGTGACTGGAATGGAAGGCTGGGTTGGGGAGGGCAGGGAGGAAAGTGGTTGACAGCAGTTAGGATTCCAGGAAGCAAAGCTGGGGCAAGCAGGTGAGGGGAGGTGGAGAGATCCCGAGCCCAGCCTCTAGCTCTGCCACAGGAAGCCCCCATCCATTAACAATTATCCACGGATCCTCAATAGCAGCTGTTGCTTTACCTTGGCTGGAGCATGCATCAGCCCCCAAAGATGGACTTCTTGGTCGTGTGTGATTCCTCGCAAACACATAGAAGTACCTTTTTCATTTGTTGGTGGGTTTATGGTTTGTTCGTTCCTGTTTGTAATAGGGAAGGCTTCATAACTGACAAGCGCTTGAACCCCCGCCCCCAAGCCACTCGAGAGCATCCCATGTCTCTTCCAATCAGGGACTCCGTGGCTTTCCCTAGTTTGAAGAAACTTTGCCACATCAGTGACCTACATGCGGTCACAGATGTCACAAAGCCTGCATGTCCCACCTGGCCAGCCCAGGCCCCTGAATAGCCCCTAAAAAATCCCTGAGCTCCTTCTTCCCAGATACCTCTTTTCTCCTCCCCCTCCCACCCAGCCTAGTGAGAAAATTTAAGTATTTTCTTTTTTATTAAACTAATAACACTAGTGCTTTGTAATGTAAGCCCCTCCCTCTTTTTGACCACCTGCTACCAACAAAATAGGGAAATACTTCCTTTTTGGAGGGTTGTAATGGAGGGAAACGTCTTTTGCAGTCACCGATGCACCCTCCAGGAAAATTTCACAGTGAACAGTACAAGGGCGCACAGGCCCAGATGTTCCAAGGAAAGTAAGTCCCAGAGATATGACTTCACTAAATCATACCTTTGCACATTCAAAAATGGGTGTCGTTTTCCGGCCTCACATCCCCAGGAGTAAAGCCAGGAAAACCTTGGGCCAGCTTCTGTAGTCATTTCTGTCGCTGAAGCGGGGAAAGGAGACCCAGCTGGGACAAAGATCTTTGTGCAGAGGGCACAGCTCAGGCCCACGCTGGTTCCCTGAGGCTTCCTTTTGATAAGTGAGTAGTTAATCCGCAGGTTTGCAAGAGCCTTGGGCCTGGGCTGATGATATCTGAGAAAGGTGGATACAAACAGGGAGGGCTGTAACCATCCCTGAAAAACATTTCAAACTGTGTTACAAGCTAGCCCTGCCCGAGAGAGGGCCCCTACTTTCCTCTCTACACGGCTCTTAAGTCTCTTCAAAGCACTCAATTAAAAAAAATGTTGCTTCTATAAAACTCAGAGCAGACTATTATCGAGCAAACAGCTGCCATGTGATTGGAAGCACAGGAAATGTTCCAAGGAAAAGATGCTTGGTGCTATTAATTTCTTCCTTTGTGTTCTAAATATGGTTCCCAGATATGGGGCAAGGTGACAGTGAGTATTGTTTTTATTTTCAAAAATGCAGTTATGAAAGAGGTCTTTATTCATTGTAGAAATGTTTGAATATGCAGAAAATTACAGAGGAAAAATCAGATTTACTCATAATCTCAGCATTCCAATATAACACCTCCTTTGGTGTTTAATGGTATATTTTTGTACCATATTTTTTCTACTTTATAAAAATATAATTGAGATCATATTGTATATAAAACTTTGAAATCTGCTTTTTTTGCTTAATACTGGTTCAAAAACATTTCATGTAATTTTTAAAATCCTTAGAAATGTAATTTTAGTGGCTGTGTAATATTAAATCATATGAATGTGACATCGTTTCCCAGGGATTTCCCAGTAAGTAATTCTGTGATAAACATCTTTAAGTTTCTCTTACTGCATTTCAGATTATCTTTTGAAGACAGGTTTCTAGTGCTCCCCAGTGAAAGTTAAATTCTGTTTGGTTAATTAAAAGACAACATAATAGTTAGCAATTTTACCTTTAACTATCTTACTGAATATTGATATATCAGCAAAGAAATGACTTTTCTATAGCTTTATCTCTTATAAGACCTTTCTGAGTTATGAAATTGATTTTAAAAAAATAATCCAAATCCCGGGAAAAAAAAGGAAAAAGAAAATATTTCAAAATGTTAACTGTGGCTATCTTTAGGAACTGGAACTTGAGTTCATTTATTTCCTACTTTTTATTTTATTGCATTTTCCAGATTTTCTATAATGTGCACAAAACCACTCTTAACAATGTTTCATGAAACAATAAAAGGTTTTTTATAAAAACAATGTATGCTCTTCTCTTTTACATTTCTAGAACAAGCTACTATCAATTATAAGCATTTTTTTAATGCATCCTCCTGCTTATTCAAGCCCACAGTTGGGAAAGATGGCAGAATTTCGGATTTTCATTTGTTCCAGAAAATGCTTTGTGAATAATTTAATTGGATTTAGGTAAAGGAAACGGAAGTTATTTACAAAAACATGAAATCATTTATTTAGTTCCACCTGTATCATTTGAGTGGACTTAAGGATACCAAACAACAAAGCTCACCTTTCCTCCAAGATATACTTGGTCACATGTGCACACATGTGCATGCACACACACACAGACTCATTTAACACTTGGTCTATTTGGCTCTACTCCCCACCACCCCCAAAAACAGGAAAGTAAGCCCTCTGGGGAAGCAATAACAAAGTGCAAGTCTGGTAGATGAGCAGCTCCTAGTCCCCCTACCCAAAACAAGAACCGTGTATACGCAATCTCTCTCTTCCCATCGTAAACATAATTTTTAATTATTGTTTTTCATTTTTGTTTTTAAATGCTTAGACAACAAAAATGTTTTGTTCCTTTCTCACAGAAAACTATAGGTCTGAAGTAAGTTGTGAATTATTTGGAAATGATGGGTTAGTTTAAATATAATCTTTGTCTAGTTTGCATCATAGGCCTTTTACACCAGAATCAAACTACCCAAGGAGGAGGACATGAACTGGTTAGCAAGGGAACCTTTCCTGATCTGAAAAGATAAAAGTAAACAATGTTTAAGGAATATTTAAGATATTCATTATTATCATCACCATTATTATTAATGATAAGAAATAACAAAAGATAGCATTAAAAGATTTCATAAAACCTTATGCATGTGAAGATCAGGAACGAAAGTTGACTCAGACAATAAGCTTCTCTTAGCAGGAAAAAGAAAACTAGAAAATACTAAGAAAATTCTGTGGAAAAAGAAAGTCAAATACCACATGTTCTTGCTTATAAGTGGGAGCTAAACAGTGGGTACATATGAGCATACAGAGTGGAACAGTAGACACTGGAGACTCCCATAGGTGGGAGGGTGGGGAGGGGGAGGGACGAAAAATCACCTGTTGGTACAATGTACACTGTTGGGTGATGGGTGCACTAAAAGCCCAGACTTCACCACCAGACAATATATCCATGTAACAAAACTGCACTTGTATCCCCTAAATCTATTTTTTTTTAATTCTGTGGAAAAAAATAGATGTCTCCACTACAAGAGAGAAGGAGAAAAGGCAATTAAAACAGAAAATATGCAGAGGAAACTGCACGTATAATATTGTCATTAATATTTCTCAATGAAAGGATATACTATTGAAAAAGCCTTTTGATCCTCAAGTTGCAGAAAAAAATATACTTATTTCTAAAGCTCACAGAAAAAATGATTTTCAGTACAAGTGTATGTATAGACAATTCTGGTCCCTTACATAAAATCAGATATATTAGTTTTCTGGTTTAGCCTCAATAAGAAAAACCAGAGTTAAATTAAATATACCTTATAAGAGTTGAGGCTTGGTAAGTAATGTTCTTATATGTGTGTACCTGGACATTCCTATTTCTTTATATCTTGTTCTATATTTTATTCCATTGTTTATACTTACAATTAGGTTTGCTATTTTTGTATACCATTCTTTTTAGTGGTATGAGTCTCTGGAGAAAAAGTTTAATTGACTTGGGTTATAATATGGTTTTCTTTTATGCATATTTGGTAAAAAGCCTAAGAATCTATAAGCAAAAATCACCTGGTGGCTGCTACCCAAATCTTAGGCATTGGGCCAAGGAGAAGATATCCACTAAAGGGTTATAATGACAAATGCA